>NW_025728205.1:0-300000 GCF_021461385.2 Schistocerca piceifrons | reverse complement strand
TATCCAGCTGACTTTCTTATTGACGATGAAGCACATAAATTGCATCGGAATTAAATACAAAAGGCACAATGCCGACTTAAGTTCAAGAAGACTGACTCTTCTTAATGTCTATGATTTGGACCATTCCTGTGACACTAGTTATAGATTCCGATGCTTTACTTTAGGTTTACTGTACCCAGCTGACCTTCTTATTGACGATGAAACACAGAAATTGCATCGGCATTTTATACAAAAGGCACAATGCCGACTTAAGTACAAGAAGACTGACTCTTCTTACTGTCTATGTTTTGAACCATTCCTGTGACACTAGTTATAGATTATGATGCTTTACGTCTGGTTTACTGTAGTCCTCTGACCTTCTTATTGACGATGAAACACAGAAATTGCATCTTAATTAAATACATAAGGCACAATGCCGACTTAAGTACAAGAAAGCTGACTCTTCTTACTGTCTATGTTTTGAACCATTCCTGTGACACTACTTATGGATTCCGATGCTTCACTTCAGGTTTACTATTACCAGCTGACCATCTTATTGACGATGAAACACAGAAATTACATCGGAATTAAATACAAAAGACACAATGCCGACTTAAGTTCAAGAAGACTGACTCTTCTTAATGTCTATGATTTGGACCATTCCTGTGACACTAGTTATACATTCCGATGCTTCACTTCAGGTTTACTGTATCCCTCTGACCTTCTTATTGACGATCAAGCACACAAAATTCATCGGAATGAAATACAAAAGGCACAATGCCAACTCAGGTACAAGAGGACTGGCTCTTCTTACTGTCTATGTTTTGAACCATTTCTGTGACACTAGTTATAGATTCCGATGCTTAACTTCAGGTTTACTGTATCACTCTGACATTCTTATTGACGAAGATATACAGATATTGCATCGGAATTAAATACAAAAGGCACAATACCGACTTAGGTACAAGAAGACTGACCCTTCTTACTGTCTATGTTTTGAACCATTCCTGTGACACTAGTTATAGATTCCGATGCTTCACTTCAGATTTACTGTATCCATTTCACCTTCTTGTTGACGATGAAACACAGAAATTGCATCTTAATTAAATACAGACGACACAATGCCGACTTAAGTACAAGAAGATTGACTCTTCTTACTGTCTATGTTTTGAACCATTCCTGTGACACTAGTTATAGATTCCGATGCTTCACATCAGGTTTACTGTATCCCTCTGACCTTATTATTGACGATGAAACACAGATATTAAATCTTAATTAAATACAAAAGGCACAATGCCGACTTCAGTACAAGAACACTGACTCTTCTTACTGTCTATGGTTTGAACCATTCCTGTGACACTAGTTATAGATTCCGATGCTTCACTTCAGGTTTACTGTATCCCTCTGACCTTCTTATTGACGATCAAACACAGAACATTCATCGGAATTAAATACAAAAGGCACAATGCCGACCCAAGTACAAGAAGACTGCCTCTTCTTACTGTCTATGTTTTGAACCATTACTGTGACACTACATATAGATTCAGATGCTTCACTTCAGCTTTACTGTATCCAGCTGACCTTCTTATTGACGATGAAGCACATAAATTGCATCGGAATTAAATACAAAAGGAACAATGCCGACTAATGAACAAGAAGACTGACTCTACTTACTGTCTATGTTTTGAAATATTCCTGTGACACTAGTTATAGATTCCGATGTTTCACTTCAGGTTTACTATTACCAGCTGACCTTCTTGTTGACGATGAAACACAGAAATTGCATCGGAATTAAATACATAAAGCACAATGCCGACTTAAGTACAAGAAAGCTGACTCTTCCTACTGTCTATGCTTTGAACCATTCCTGTGACACTAGTTATAGATTCCGATGCTTAACTTTAGGTTCACTGTATCCAGCTGACCATCTTATTGACGATGAAGCACAGAAATTACATCGGAATTAAATACAAAAGGCACAATGCCGACTTAAGTTCAACAAGACTGACTCTTCTTAATGTCTATGATTTGGACCATTCCTGTGACACTAGTTATAGATTCCGATGCTTTACTTTAGGTTTACTGTACCCAGCTGACCTTCTTATTGACGATGAAACACAGAAATTGCATCGGCATTTTATACAAAAGGCACAATGCCGACTTAAGTACAAGAAGACTGACTCTTCTTACTGTCTATGTTTTGAACCATTCCTGTGACACTTGTTATAGATTATGATGCTTTACGTCTGGTTTACTGTAGGCCTCTGACCTTCTTATTGACGATGAAACACAGAAATTGCATCTTAATTAAATACAAAAGGCACAATGCCGACTTCAGTACAAGAATACTGACTCTTCTTACTGTCTATGGTTTGAATCATTCCTTTGACACTAGTTATAGATTCCGATGCTTCAATTCAGGTTTACTGTATCCCTGTGACCTTCTTATTGACAATCAAGCACAGAAAAATCATCGGAATTAAATACAAAAGGCACAATGCCAACTCAGGTACAAGAAGACTGGCTCTTCTTACTGTCTATGTTGTGATCCATTCCTGTGACACTACATATCGATTCAGATGCTTCACTTCAGGTTTACTGTATCCAGCTGACCTTCTTATTGACGATGAAGCA
Organism: Schistocerca piceifrons; assembly: GCF_021461385.2. Classification (NCBI taxonomy): domain Eukaryota; kingdom Metazoa; phylum Arthropoda; class Insecta; order Orthoptera; family Acrididae; genus Schistocerca; species Schistocerca piceifrons. The sequence continues at coordinate 297,387 of NW_025728205.1, read as the reverse complement.
CATAAATTGCATCGGAATTAAATACAAAAGGCACAATGCCAACTAATGAACAAGAAGACTGATCTACTTACTGTTTATGTTTTGAAATATTCCTGTGACACTAGTTATAGATTCCGATGCTTCACTTCAGGTTTACTATTACCAGCTGACCATCTTATTGACGATGAAGCACAGAAATTACATCGGAATTAAATACAAAAGGCACAATGCCGACTTAAGTTCAAGAAGACTGACTCTTCTTAATGTCTATGATTTGGACCATTCCTGTGACACTAGTTATAGATTCCGATGCTTTACTTTAGGTTTACTGTACCCAGCTGACCTTCTTATTGACGATGAAAAACAGAAATTGCATCGGCATTTTATACAAAAGGCACAATGCCGACTTAAGTACAAGAAGACTGACTCTTCTTACTGTCTATGTATTGAACCATTCCTGTGACACTTGTTATAGATTATGATGCTTAACGTCTGGTTTACTGTAGTCTTCTGACCTTCTTATTGACGATGAAACACAGAAATTGCATCTTAATTAAATACATAAGGCACAATGCCGACTTAAGTACAAGAAAGCTGACTCTTCTTACTGTCTATGTTTTGAACCATTCCTGTGACACTGCTTATGGATACCGATGCTGCACTTCAGGTTTACTATATCCCTCTGACCTTCTTATTGATGATGAAGCACACAAATTCCAGCGGAATTAAATACAAAAGGCACAATGCCGACTTAAGTACAAGAAGATTGACTCTTCCTACTGTCTATGTTTTGAACCATTCCTGTGACACTAGTTTTAGATTCCGATGCTTCACTTCAGGATTACTGTATCCCTCTGACCTCCTTATTGACGATGAGACACAGAAATTGCATCTTAATTAAATACAAATGACACAATGCCGACTTAAGTACAAGAAAACTGACTCTTCTTACTGTCTATATTTTAACCATTCCTGTGACATTAGTTATAGATTCCGATGCTTCACTTCAGGTTTACTGTATCCCTCTGAGCTTCTTATTGACGATGAAACACAGAAATTGCATCGGAATTAATTACAAAAGGCACAATGCCGACTCAAGTACAAGAAGACTGGCTCATCTTACTGTCTTTGTTTTGAACCATTCCTGTGAAACTAGCTATAGATTCCTAAGCTTCACTTCAGGTTTACTGTATCCCTCTGACCTTCTTATTGACGATGAAACACAGAAATTGCATCGGAATTATATACAAAAGGCACAATGCCGATTTAAGTACAAGAAGACTGACTCTACTTACTGTCTACGTTTTGAACCATTCCTGTGACACTAGTTATAGATTCCGATGCTTAACTTTAGGTTCACTGTATCCAGCTGACCATCTTAATGACGATGAAGCACAGAAATTGCATCGGAATGAAATACAAATGGCACAATGCCGACTTAAGTACAAGAAGACTGACTCTTCTTACTGTCTATGCTTTGAACCATTCCTGTGAGACGAGTTATAGATTCCGATGCTTCACTTCAGTTTTACTGTATCCCTCTGACCTTCTTATTGACGATGAAACACAGAAACTGCATCGGGATTAAATACAAAAGGCACAATGCCGACTAAAGAACAAGAAGACTGACTCTTCTTACTGTCTATGTTTTGAACCATTCTTGTGACACTAGTTATAGATTCCGATGCTTAACTTTAGGTTCACTGTATCAAGCTGACCTTCTTATTGACGATGAAGCACATAAATTGTATCGGAATTAAATACAAAAGGCACAATGCCGACTAAAGAACAAGAAGACTGACTCTACTTACTGGTTATGTTTTGAAATATTCCTGTGACACTAGTTATAGAATCCGATGCTTCACTTCAGGTTTACTGTATCCAGCAGACCTCCTTATTGACGATGAAACACAGAAATTGCATCGGAATTAAATACATAAGGCACAATGCCGACTTAAGTACAAGAAGATTGACTCTTCCTACTGTCTATGTTTTGAACCATTCCTGTGACACTAGTTATAGATTCAGATGCTTCACTTCAGGTTTACTGTATCCCTCTGACGCTCTTATTGACGATGAAACACAGAAGTTGCATCCGAATTAAATACAAAAGGCACAATGACGACCCTAGTGCAAGAAGACTGGATCTTCTTACTGTCTATGTTTTGAACCATTTCTGTGACACTAGCTATAGATTCCGATGCTTCCCTTCAGGTTTACTGTATCCCTCTGGCCTTCTTATTGACGAAGAAACACAGAAATTGCATCGTAACTATATTCGAAAGGCCCAATGCCGACTTAAGTACTAGAAGACTGACCCTTCCTACTGTCTTTGCTTTGAACCATTCCTGTGACACTAGTTATAGATTCCGATGCTTCACTTCAGGTTTTCTGTATCCCTCTGACCTTCGTATTGACGATGAAACACAGAAATTGCTTCGGAATTAAATACAAAAGGCACAATGCCGACTTAAGTACAAAAAGAGTGACTCTTCTTACTGTCTATGTTTTGAACCATTCCAGTGACACTAGTTATAGATTCCGATGCTTCACTTCAGGTTTACTGTATCCCACTGACCTTCTTATTGACGACAAAACACAGAAATTGCATCTTCATTAAATACAAAAGGCACAATGCAGACGTAAGTACAAGAAGACTGACTCTTCTTACTGTCTATGTTTTGAACCATTCCTGTGACACTAGTAATAGATTCCGATGCTTCACTTCAGGTTTACTGTATCCCACTGACCTTCTTATTGACGATCAAACACAGAAAATTCATCGGAATTATATACAAAAGGCACAATGCCGACTCAAGTACAGGAAGACTGGCTCTTCTTACTGTCTATGTTTGAACTATTCCTGTGACACTAATTATAGATTCCGATGCTTCACTTCAGGTTTACTGTATCCAGTTGACCTTCTTATTGACGATGAAGCACGGAAATTGCATAGAAATTAAATACAAATGGCACAATGCCGACTTAAGTACAAGAAGACTGACTCCTTCTACTGTCTATGCTTTGAACTATTCCTGTGACACTAGTTTTAGATTCCGCTGCTGCACTTCAGGTTTTCTGTATCCCTCTGACCTCCTTATTGACGATGAAACACAGAAATTGCATCTTAATTTAATACAAAAGGCACAATGCCGACTTAAGTACAAGAAGACTGACTCTTCTTACTGTCAATGTTTCTACCATTCCTGTGACACTAGTTATAGACTCCGATCTTCTAATTGACGATGAAACACAGAAATTGCATCGGAATAAAATATAAATGGCACAATGCCGACTTAAGTACAGAAAGACTGACTCTTCTTACTCTCTATGTTTGAACCATTCCTGTGACACTAGTTACGGATTCCGATGCTTCACTTCAGGTTTACTGTATCCCTCTGACTTTCTTATTGTCGACGAAACACAGAAATTGCATCGGAATTAAGTTCAAAAGGCACAAAGCCGACTTAAGTACAGGAAAACTGACACTTCTTACTGTCTATGTTTTGAACCATTCCTGTGACACTAGTTATAGATTCCGATGGTTCACTTCACGTTTACCGTATCCCTCTGACCTCCATATTGACGATGAAACACAGAAATTGCATCGGAATGAATTACAAAAGGCAAATTGCCGACTCAAGTACAAGAAGACTGGCTCTTCTTACTGTCTTTGTTTTGAACCATTCCTGTGACACTAGCGATAGATTCCTATGCTTCACTTCAGGTTTACTGTATCCCTCTGACCTTCTTATTGACGATGAAACACAGAAATTGCATCGGAATTATATACAAAAGGCACAATGCCGACTTAAGTACAAGAAGACTGACTCTTCTTACTGTCTATGTTTTGAACCATACCTGTGACACTAGTTATAGATTCCGATGCTTCACTTCAGGTTTACTGTATCCCTCTGACCTTCTTATTGACGATCAAACACAGAAAATTGATCGGAATTATATACAAAAGGCACAATGCCGACTCAAGTACAAGAAGACTGGCTCTTCTTACTGTCTACGATTTGAACCATTCCTGTGACACTAGTTATAGATTCCGATGCTTTACTTTAGGTTTACTGTACCCAGCTGACCTTCTTATTGACGATGAAAAACAGAAATTGCATCGGCATTTTATACAAAAGGCACAATGCCGACTTAAGTACAAGAAGACTGACTCTTCTTACTGTCTATGTATTGAACCATTCCTGTGACACTTGTTATAGATTATGATGCTTAACGTCTGGTTTACTGTAGTCTTCTGACCTTCTTATTGACGATGAAACACAGAAATTGCATCTTAATTAAATACATAAGGCACAATGCCGACTTAAGTACAAGAAAGCTGACTCTTCTTACTGTCTATGTTTTGAACCATTCCTGTGACACTGCTTATGGATACCGATGCTGCACTTCAGGTTTACTATATCCCTCTGACCTTCTTATTGATGATGAAGCACACAAATTCCAGCGGAATTAAATACAAAAGGCACAATGCCGACTTAAGTACAAGAAGATTGACTCTTCCTACTGTCTATGTTTTGAACCATTCCTGTGACACTAGTTTTAGATTCCGATGCTTCACTTCAGGATTACTGTATCCCTCTGACCTCCTTATTGACGATGAGACACAGAAATTGCATCTTAATTAAATACAAATGACACAATGCCGACTTAAGTACAAGAAAACTGACTCTTCTTACTGTCTATATTTTAACCATTCCTGTGACATTAGTTATAGATTCCGATGCTTCACTTCAGGTTTACTGTATCCCTCTGAGCTTCTTATTGACGATGAAACACAGAAATTGCATCGGAATTAATTACAAAAGGCACAATGCCGACTCAAGTACAAGAAGACTGGCTCATCTTACTGTCTTTGTTTTGAACCATTCCTGTGAAACTAGCTATAGATTCCTAAGCTTCACTTCAGGTTTACTGTATCCCTCTGACCTTCTTATTGACGATGAAACACAGAAATTGCATCGGAATTATATACAAAAGGCACAATGCCGATTTAAGTACAAGAAGACTGACTCTACTTACTGTCTACGTTTTGAACCATTCCTGTGACACTAGTTATAGATTCCGATGCTTAACTTTAGGTTCACTGTATCCAGCTGACCATCTTAATGACGATGAAGCACAGAAATTGCATCGGAATGAAATACAAATGGCACAATGCCGACTTAAGTACAAGAAGACTGACTCTTCTTACTGTCTATGCTTTGAACCATTCCTGTGAGACGAGTTATAGATTCCGATGCTTCACTTCAGTTTTACTGTATCCCTCTGACCTTCTTATTGACGATGAAACACAGAAACTGCATCGGGATTAAATACAAAAGGCACAATGCCGACTAAAGAACAAGAAGACTGACTCTTCTTACTGTCTATGTTTTGAACCATTCTTGTGACACTAGTTATAGATTCCGATGCTTAACTTTAGGTTCACTGTATCAAGCTGACCTTCTTATTGACGATGAAGCACATAAATTGTATCGGAATTAAATACAAAAGGCACAATGCCGACTAAAGAACAAGAAGACTGACTCTACTTACTGGTTATGTTTTGAAATATTCCTGTGACACTAGTTATAGAATCCGATGCTTCACTTCAGGTTTACTGTATCCAGCAGACCTCCTTATTGACGATGAAACACAGAAATTGCATCGGAATTAAATACATAAGGCACAATGCCGACTTAAGTACAAGAAGATTGACTCTTCCTACTGTCTATGTTTTGAACCATTCCTGTGACACTAGTTATAGATTCAGATGCTTCACTTCAGGTTTACTGTATCCCTCTGACGCTCTTATTGACGATGAAACACAGAAGTTGCATCCGAATTAAATACAAAAGGCACAATGACGACCCTAGTGCAAGAAGACTGGATCTTCTTACTGTCTATGTTTTGAACCATTTCTGTGACACTAGCTATAGATTCCGATGCTTCCCTTCAGGTTTACTGTATCCCTCTGGCCTTCTTATTGACGAAGAAACACAGAAATTGCATCGTAACTATATTCGAAAGGCCCAATGCCGACTTAAGTACAAGAAGACTGACCCTTCCTACTGTCTTTGCTTTGAACCATTCCTGTGACACTAGTTATAGATTCCGATGCTTCACTTCAGGTTTTCTGTATCCCTCTGACCTTCGTATTGACGATGAAACACAGAAATTGCTTCGGAATTAAATACAAAAGGCACAATGCCGACTTAAGTACAAAAAGAGTGACTCTTCTTACTGTCTATGTTTTGAACCATTCCAGTGACACTAGTTATAGATTCCGATGCTTCACTTCAGGTTTACTGTATCCCACTGACCTTCTTATTGACGACAAAACACAGAAATTGCATCTTCATTAAATACAAAAGGCACAATGCAGACGTAAGTACAAGAAGACTGACTCTTCTTACTGTCTATGTTTTGAACCATTCCTGTGACACTAGTAATAGATTCCGATGCTTCACTTCAGGTTTACTGTATCCCACTGACCTTCTTATTGACGATCAAACACAGAAAATTCATCGGAATTATATACAAAAGGCACAATGCCGACTCAAGTACAGGAAGACTGGCTCTTCTTACTGTCTATGTTTGAACTATTCCTGTGACACTAATTATAGATTCCGATGCTTCACTTCAGGTTTACTGTATCCAGTTGACCTTCTTATTGACGATGAAGCACGGAAATTGCATAGAAATTAAATACAAATGGCACAATGCCGACTTAAGTACAAGAAGACTGACTCCTTCTACTGTCTATGCTTTGAACTATTCCTGTGACACTAGTTTTAGATTCCGCTGCTGCACTTCAGGTTTTCTGTATCCCTCTGACCTCCTTATTGACGATGAAACACAGAAATTGCATCTTAATTTAATACAAAAGGCACAATGCCGACTTAAGTACAAGAAGACTGACTCTTCTTACTGTCAATGTTTCTACCATTCCTGTGACACTAGTTATAGACTCCGATCTTCTAATTGACGATGAAACACAGAAATTGCATCGGAATAAAATATAAATGGCACAATGCCGACTTAAGTACAGAAAGACTGACTCTTCTTACTCTCTATGTTTGAACCATTCCTGTGACACTAGTTACGGATTCCGATGCTTCACTTCAGGTTTACTGTATCCCTCTGACTTTCTTATTGTCGACGAAACACAGAAATTGCATCGGAATTAAGTTCAAAAGGCACAAAGCCGACTTAAGTACAGGAAAACTGACACTTCTTACTGTCTATGTTTTGAACCATTCCTGTGACACTAGTTATAGATTCCGATGGTTCACTTCACGTTTACCGTATCCCTCTGACCTCCATATTGACGATGAAACACAGAAATTGCATCGGAATGAATTACAAAAGGCAAATTGCCGACTCAAGTACAAGAAGACTGGCTCTTCTTACTGTCTTTGTTTTGAACCATTCCTGTGACACTAGCGATAGATTCCTATGCTTCACTTCAGGTTTACTGTATCCCTCTGACCTTCTTATTGACGATGAAACACAGAAATTGCATCGGAATTATATACAAAAGGCACAATGCCGACTTAAGTACAAGAAGACTGACTCTTCTTACTGTCTATGTTTTGAACCATACCTGTGACACTAGTTATAGATTCCGATGCTTCACTTCAGGTTTACTGTATCCCTCTGACCTTCTTATTGACGATCAAACACAGAAAATTGATCGGAATTATATACAAAAGGCACAATGCCGACTCAAGTACAAGAAGACTGGCTCTTCTTACTGTCTACGATTTGAACCATTCCTGTGACACTAGTTATAGATTCCGATACTTAACTTATGTTCACTGTATCCAGCTGACCATCTTATTGACGATGAAGCACAGAATTTGCGTCGGAATTAAATACAAAAGGAACAATGCCGACTTAAGTACAAGAAGACTGACTCTTCCTACTGTCTATGATTTGAACCATTCCTGTGACACGAGTTATAGATTCCGATGCTTCACTTCAGTTTCACTGTATCCCTCTGACCTTCTTATTGACGATGAAACACAGAAACTGCATCGGAATTATATACAAAAGGCACAATGCCTACTTAAATTCAAGAAGACTGACTCTTCTTAATGTCTATGATTTGGACCATTCCTGTGACACTAGTTATAGATTCCGGTGCTTTACTTCAGGTTTACTGTACCCAGCTGACCTTCTTATTGACGATGAAACACAGAAATTGCATCGGCATTTTATACAAAAAGCACAATGCCGACTTAAGTACAAGAAGACTGACTCCTCTTACTGTCTATGTTTTGAACCATTCCTGTGACACTAGTTATAGATTATGATGCTTTACGTCTGGTTTACTGTAGTCCTCTGACCTCCTTATTGACGATGAAAGACAGAAATTGCAACTTAATTAAATACAAATGGCACAATGCCGACTTCAGTACAAGAATACTGACTCTTCTTACTGTCTATGGTTTGAATAATTCCTCTGACACTAGTTATAGATTCCGATGATTCACTTCAGGTTTACTGTATCCCTCTGACCTTCTTATTGACGATCAAGCACAGAACATTCATCGGAATTAAATACAAAAGGCACTATGCCAACTCAGGTACAAGAGGACTGGCTCTTCTTACTGTCTATGTTTTGAACCATTTCTGTGACACTAGTTATAGATTCCGATGCTTAACTTCAGGTTAACTGTATCCCTCTGACTTTCTTATTGACGAAGATATACAGATATTGCATCGGAAAATAATACTAAAGGCACAATGCCGACTTATGTACAAGAAGACTGACCGATCTTACTGTCTATGTTTTGAACAATTCCTGTGACACTAGTTATAGATTCCGATGCTTCACTTCTGGTTTACTGTATCAATTTCACCTTTTTATTGACGATGAAACACAGAAATTGCATCTTAATTAAATACAGACGGCACAATGCCGACTTCAGTACAAGAACACTGACTCTTCTTACTGTCTATGGTTTGAACCATTCCTGTGACACTAGTTATAGATTCCGATGCTTCACTTCAGGTTTACTGTATCCCTCTGACCTTCTTATTGACGATCAAACACAGAAAATTCACCGGAATTAAATACAAATGCCACAATGCCGACCCAAGTACAAGAAGACGGGCTCTTCTTAATGTCTATATTTTGAACCATTCCTGTGATACTAGATATAGATTCAGATGCTTCACTTCAGGTTTACTGTATCCAGCTGACCTTCTTATCGACGATGAAGCACATTAATTGCATCGGAATTAAATACAAAAGGCACAATGCCGACTAATGAACAAGAAGACTGACTCTACTTATTGTTTATGTTTTGAAATATTCCTGTGACACTAGTTATAGATTCCGATGCTTCACTTCAGGTTTACTATTACCAGCTGACCTTCTTATTGTCGATGAAACACAGAAATTGCATCGGAATTAAACACATAAGGCACAATGCCGAATTAAGTACAAGAAAGCTGACTCTACTTACTGTCTATGTTTGAACCATTCCTGTGACATTAGTTATGGATTCCGATGCTGCACTTCAGGTTTACTGTATCCCTTGGACCCCCTTATTGACGATGAAACACAGAAGTTGCATCCGAATTAAATACAAAAGGCACAATGACGACCCAAGTACAAGAAGACTGGCTCTTCTTACTGTCTATGTTTTGCACCATTACTGTGACACTAGTTATAGATTCCGATGCTTCCCTTCAGGTTTACTGTATCCCTCTGACCTTCTTATTGACGAAGAAACACAGACATTGCATCGTAATTATATTCAAAATGCCCAATGCCGACTTAAGTACAAGAAGACTGACTCTTCTTACTGTCAATGTTTCTACCATACCTGTGACACTAGTTATAGACTCCGATGCTTCACTTCAGGTTTACTGTATCCCTCTGATCTTCCTATTGACGATGAAACACAGAAATAGCATCGGAATAAAATATAAATGGCACAATGCAGACTTAAGTACACAAAGACTGACTCTTCTTACTCTCTATGTTTGAACCATTCCTGTGACACTAGTTACGGATTCCGATGCTTCACTTCAGGTTTACCGTATCCCTCTGACCTCCTTATTGACGATGAAACACAGAAATTGCATCGGAATGAATTACAAAAGGCAAATTGCCGACTCTAGTACAACAAGACTGGCTCTTCTTACTGTCTATGATTTGAACCATTCCTGTGACACTAGTTATAGATTCCGATGCTTAACTTTAGGTTCACTGTATCCAGCTGACCATCTTATTGACGATTAAGCACAGAAATTGCGTCGGAATTAAATACAAAAGGAACAATGCCGACTTAAGTACAAGAAGACTGACTCTTCTTACTGTCCATGTTTTGAACCATTCCTGTGACACTAGTTATAGATTAAGATGCTTTACGTCTGGTTTACTGTAGTCCTCTGACCTTCTTATTGACGATGAAAGACAGAATTTGCAACTTAATTGAATACAAAAGGCACAATGCCGACTTCAGTACAAGAATACTGACTCTTCTTACTGTCTATGGTTTGAATCATTCCTCTGACACTAGTTATAGATTCCGATGCTTCACTTCAGGTTTACTGTATCCCTCTGACCTTCTTGTTGACGATCAAGCACAGAAAATTCATCGGAATTAAATTCAAAAGGCACTATGCCAACTCAGGTACAAGACGACTGGCTCTTCTTACTGTCTATGTTTTGAACCATTTCTGTGACACTAGTTATAGATTCCGATGCTTAACTTCAGGTTTACTGTATCCCTCTGACTTTCTTATTGACGAAGATATACAGATATTGCATCGGAATTAAATACAAAAGGCACAATGCCGACTTATGTACAAGAAGACTGACCGATCTTACTGTCTATGTTTTGAACAATTTCTGTGACACTAGTTATAGATTCCGATGCTTCACTTCTGGTTTACTGTATCCATTTCACCTTCTTATTGACGATGAAACACAGAAATTGCATCTTAATTAAATACAGACGGCACAATGCCGACTTCAGTACAAGAACACTGACTCTTCTTACTGTCTATGGTTTGAACCATTCCTGTGACACTAGTTATAGATTCCGATGCTTCACTTCAGGTTTACTGTATCCCTCTGACCTTCTTATTGACGATCAAACACAGAAAATTCATCGGAATTAAATACAAAAGGCACAATGCCGACCCAAGTACAAGAAGACGGGCTCTTCTTAATGTCTATGTTTTGAACCATTCCTGTGATACTAGATATAGATTCAGATGCTTCACTTCAGGTTTACTGTATCCAGCTGACCTTCTTATCGACGATGAAGCACATAAATTGCATCGGAATTAAATACAAAAGGCACAATGCCGACTAATGAACAAGAAGACTGACTCTACTTATTGTTTATGTTTTGAAATATTCCTGTGACACTAGTTATAGATTCCGATGCTTCACTTAAGGTTTACTATTACCAGCTGACCTTCTTATTGTCGATGAAACACAGAAATTGCATCGGAATTAAATACATAAGGCACAATGCCGACTTAAGTACAAGAAAGCTGACTCTTCTTACTGTCTATGTTTGAACCATTCCTGTGACATTAGTTATGGATTCCGATGCTGCACTTCAGGTTTACTGTATCCCTTGGGCCCCCTTATTGGCGATGAAACACAGAAGTTGCATCCGAATTAAATACAAAAGGCACAATGACGACCCAAGTACTAGAAGACTGGCTCTTCTTACTGTCTATGTTTTGCACCATTACTGTGACACTAGTTATAGATTCCGATGCTTCCCTTCAGGTTTACTGTATCCCTCTGACCTTCTTATTGACGAAGAAACACAGACATTGCATCGTAATTATATTCAAAAGGCCCAATGCCGACTTAAGTACAAGAAAACTGACCCTTCTTACTGTCTATGTTTTGAACCATTCCTGTGACACTAGTTATAGATTCCGATGCTTCACTTCAGGTTTACTGTATCCCTCTGATCTTCTTATTGACGATGAAACACAGAAATTGCATCGGAATTAAATATAAAAGGCACAATGCTGACTTAAGTACACAAAGACTGACTCTTCTTACTCTCTATGTTGGAACCATTCCTGTGACACTAGTTATAGATTCCGATGCTTCACTTCAGGTTTACTGTATCCCTCTGACCTTCTTATTGTCGATGAAACACAGAAATTGCATCGGAATTAAATACAAAAGGCACAAAGCCGACTTAAGTACAAGAAAACTGACTCTTCTTACTGTCTATGTTTTGAAGAATTCCTGTGACACTAGTTATAGATTGCGATGCTTCACTTCAGGTTTACTGTATCCCCCTGACCTTCTTATTCACGATGAAACACAGAAATTGCATCGGAATTAATTACAAAAGGCACAATGCCGACTCAAGTGCAAGAAGACTGGCTCTTCTTACTGTCTTTGTTTTGAACCATTCCTGTGACACTAGCTATAGATTCCTATGCTTCACTTCAGGTTTACTGTATCCCTCTGACCTTCTTATTGACGATGAAACACAGAAATTCAATCGGAATTATATACAAAAGGCACAATGCCGACTTAAGTACAAGAAGACTGACTCTTCTTACTGTCTATGTTTTGAACCATTCCTGAGACACTAGTTATAGATTCCGATGCTTCACTTCAGGATAACTGTATCCCTCTGACCTTCTTGTTGACGATCAAACACAGAAAATTGATCGGATATATATACAAAAGGCACAATGCCGACTCAAGTACAAGAAGACTGGCTCCTCTTACTGTCTATGATTTGAACCATTCCTGTGACACTAGTTATAGATTCCGATGCTTAACTTCAGGTTCACTGTATCCAGCTGACCATCTTATTGACGATGAAGCACAGAAATTGCATTGGAATTAAATACAAAAGGCACAATGCCGACTTAAGTACAAGAAGACTGACTCTTCTTACTGTCTATGATTTGAACCATTCCTGTGACACTAGTTATAGATTCCGATGCTTCACGTCAGTTTTACTGTATCCCTCTGACCTTCTTATTGACGATGAAACACAGAAACTACATCGGAATTAATTACAAAAGGCACAATGCCGACTTAAGTTCAAGAAGACTGACTCTTCTTAATGTCTATGTTTTTGACCATTCCTGTGTCACTAGTTATAGATTCCGATGCTTTACTTCAGGTTTACTGTACCCAGCTGACCTTCTTATTGACAATGAAACACAGAAATTGCATCGGCATTTTATACCAAAGGCACAAAGCCGACTTAAGTACAAGAAGACTGACTCTTCTTACTGTCTATGCTTTGAACCATTCCTGTAACACTAGTTATAGATTACGATGCTTTTCGTCTGGTTTACTGTAGTCCTCTGACCTTCTTATTGACGATGAAACACAGAAATTGCATCTTAATTAAATACAAAAGGCACAATGCCGACTTAAGTACAAGAAGACTGACTCTTCTTACTGTCTATGTTTTGAACCATTCCTGTGACACTAGTTATAGATTCCGATGCTTCACGTCAGTTTTACTGTATCCCTCTGACCTTATTGACGATGAAACACAGAAACTACATCGGAATTAAATACAAAAGGCACAATGCAGACTTAAGTACTAGAAGACTGACTGTTCCTACTGTCTATGTTTGAACCATTCCTGTGACACTAGTTATGGTTCCGATGCTTCACTTCTTATTGTCGACGAAACACAGAAATTGCATCGGAATTAAATACAAAAGGCCCAAAGCCGACTTAAGTACAAGAAAACTGACTCTTCTTACTGTCTATGTTTTGAACCATTCCTGTGACACTAGTTATAGATGCCGATGCTTCACTTCAGGTTTACTGTATCCCTCTGACCTCCTTATTGACGATGAAACACAGAAATTGCATCGGAATTAATTACAGAAGGCACAATGTCGACTCAAGTACAAGAAGACTGGCTCTTCTTACTGTCCTTCTTTTGAACCATTCCTGTGACACTAGCTATGGATTCCTATGCTTCACTTCAGGTTTACTGTATCCCTCTGACCTTATTATTGACGATGAAACACAGAAATTGCTTCGGAATTATATACAAAAGGCACAATGCCGACTTAAGTACAAGAAGACTGACTCTTCTTACTGTCTATGCTTTGAACCATTCCTGTGACACTAGTTATAGATTCCGATGCTTCACTTCAGGTTTACTGTATCCCTCTGACCTTCTTATTGACGATCAAGCACAGAAAATTCATCGGAATTAAATACAAAAGGCACAATGCCAACTCAGGTACAAGAAGACTGGCTCTTCTTACTGTCTATGCTTTGAACCATTCCTGTAACACTAGTTATAGATTACGATGCTTTTCGTCTGGTTTACTGTAGTCCTCTGACCTTCTTATTGACGATGAAACACAGAAATTGCATCTTAATTAAATACAAAAGGCACAATGCCGACTTAAGTACAAGAAGACTGACTCTTCTTACTGTCTATGTTTTGAACCATTCCTGTGACACTAGTTATAGATTCCGATGCTTCACGTCAGTTTTACTGTATCCCTCTGACCTTATTGACGATGAAACACAGAAACTACATCGGAATTAAATACAAAAGGCACAATGCAGACTTAAGTACTAGAAGACTGACTGTTCCTACTGTCTATGTTTGAACCATTCCTGTGACACTAGTTATGGTTCCGATGCTTCACTTCAGGTTTAATGTATCCCTCTGACCTTCTTATTGTCGACGAAACACAGAAATTGCATCGGAATTAAATACAAAAGGCCCAAAGCCGACTTAAGTACAAGAAAACTGACTCTTCTTACTGTCTATGCTTTGAACCATTCCTGTAACACTAGTTATAGATTACGATGCTTTTCGTCTGGTTTACTGTAGTCCTCTGACCTTCTTATTGACGATGAAACACAGAAATTGCATCTTAATTAAATACAAAAGGCACAATGCCGACTTAAGTACAAGAAGACTGACTCTTCTTACTGTCTATGTTTTGAACCATTCCTGTGACACTAGTTATAGATTCCGATGCTTCACGTCAGTTTTACTGTATCCCTCTGACCTTATTGACGATGAAACACAGAAACTACATCGGAATTAAATACAAAAGGCACAATGCAGACTTAAGTACTAGAAGACTGACTGTTCCTACTGTCTATGTTTGAACCATTCCTGTGACACTAGTTATGGTTCCGATGCTTCACTTCAGGTTTAATGTATCCCTCTGACCTTCTTATTGTCGACGAAACACAGAAATTGCATCGGAATTAAATACAAAAGGCCCAAAGCCGACTTAAGTACAAGAAAACTGACTCTTCTTACTGTCTATGTTTTGAACCATTCCTGTGACACTAGTTATAGATGCCGATGCTTCACTTCAGGTTTACTGTATCCCTCTGACCTCCTTATTGACGATGAAACACAGAAATTGCATCGGAATTAATTACAGAAGGCACAATGTCGACTCAAGTACAAGAAGACTGGCTCTTCTTACTGTCCTTCTTTTGAACCATTCCTGTGACACTAGCCATGGATTCCTATGCTTCACTTCAGGTTTACTGTATCCCTCTGACCTTATTATTGACGATGAAACACAGAAATTGCTACGGAATTATATACAAAAGGCACAATGCCGACTTAAGTACAAGAAGACTGACTCTTCTTACTGTCTATGCTTTGAACCATTCCTGTGACACTAGTTATAGATTCCGATGCTTCACTTCAGGTTTACTGTATCCCTCTGACCTTCTTATTGACGATCAAGCACAGAAAATTCATCGGAATTAAATACAAAAGGCACAATGCCAACTCAGGTACAAGAAGACTGGCTCTTCTTACTGTCTATGCTTTGAACCATTTCTGTGACACTAGTTATAGATTCCGATGCTTCACTCCAGGTTTACTGTATCCCTCTGACCTTCTTACTGACGATCAAGCAAAGAAAATTCATCGGAATTAAATACAAAAGGGACAATGCCAACTCAGGTACAAGGGGACTGGCTCTTCTTACTGTCTATGTTTTGAACCATTTCTGTGACACTAGTTATAGATTCCGATGCTTAACTTCAGGTTTACTGTATCCCTCTGACCTTCGTATTGACGAAGATATACAGATATTGCATCGGAATTAAATACAAAAGGCACAATGCCGACTTAAGTACAAGAAGACTGACACTTCTTACTGTCTATGTTTTGAACCATTCCTGTGACACTAGTTATCGATTCCGATGCTTCACTTCATTAATACTGTATCCATTTCACCTTCTTATAGGCGATGAAACACAGAAATTGCATCTTAACTTAATACAGACGGCACAATGCCGACTTAAGTACAAGAAGATTGACTCTTCTTACTGTCTATGTTTTGAACCATTCCTGTGACACTAGTTATAGATTCCGATGCTTCACATCAGGTTTACTGTATCCCTCTGACCTTATTAATGACGATGAAACACAGATATTAAATCTTATTTAAATACAAAAGGCACAATGCCGACTTCAGTACAAGAACACTGACTCTTCTTACTGTCTACGGTTTGAACCATTCCTGTGACACTAATTATAGATTCCGATGCTTCACTTCAGGTTTACTGTACCCCTCTGACCTTCTTATTGACGATCAAACACAGAAATTGCATCGGAATAAAATATAAATGGCACAATGCAGACTTAAGTACACAAAGACTGACTCTTCTTACTCTCTATGTTTGAACCATTCCTGTGACACTAGTTACGGATTCCGATGCTTCACTTCAGGTTTACTGTATCCCTCTGACTTTCTTATTGTGGACGAAACACAGAAATTGCATCGGAATTAAGTACAAAAGGCACAAAGCCGACTTAAGTACAAGAAAACTGACTCTTCTTACTGTCTATGCTTTGAACCATTCCTATGACACTAGTTATAGATTCCGATGCTTCACTTCAGGTTTACCGTATCCCTCTGACCTCCTTATTGACGATGAAACACAGAAATTGCATCGGAATGAATTACAAAAGGCAAATTGCCGACTCAAGTACAAGAAGACTGGCTCTTCTTACTGTCTATGATTTGAACCATTCCTGTGACACTAGTTATAGATTCCGATGCTTAACTTTAGGTTCACTGTATCCAGCTGACCATCTTATTGACGATAAAGCACAGAAATTGCGTCGGAATTAAATACAAAAGGAACAATGCCGACTTAAGTACAAGAAGACTGACTCTTCTTACTGTCTATGATTTGAACCATTCCTGTGACACGAGTTATAGATTCCGATGCTTCACTTCAGTTTCACTGTATCCCTCTGACCTTCTTATTGACGATGAAACACAGAGACTGCATCGGAATTAAATACAAAAGGCACAATGCCTACTTAAATTCAAGAAGACTGACTCTTCTTAATGTCTAAGATTTGGACCATTCCTGTGGCACTAGTTATAGATTCCGGTGCTTTACTTCAGGTTTACTGTACCCAGCTGACCTTCTTATTGACGATGAAACACAGAAATTGCATCGGCATTTTATACAAAAGGCACAATGCCGACTTAAGTACAAGAAGACTGACTCCTCTTACTGTCTATGTTTTGAACCATTCCTGTGACACTAGTTATAGATTATGATGCTTTACGTCTGGTTTACTGTAGTCCTCTGACCTTCTTATTGACGATGAAAGACAGAATTTGCAACTTAATTGAATACAAAAGGCACAATGCCGACTTCAGTACAAGAATACTGACTCTTCTTACTGTCTATGGTTTGAATCATTCCTCTGACACTAGTTATAGATTCCGATGCTTCACTTCAGGTTTACTGTATCCCTCTGACCTTCTTGTTGACGATCAAGCACAGAAAATTCATCGGAATTAAATTCAAAAGGCACTATGCCAACTCAGGTACAAGACGACTGGCTCTTCTTACTGTCTATGTTTTAACCATTTCTGTGACACTAGTTATAGATTCCGATGCTTAACTTCAGGTTTACTGTATCCCTCTGACTTTCTTATTGACGAAGATATACAGATATTGCATCGGAATTAAATACAAAAGGCACAATGCCGACTTATGTACAAGAAGACTGACCGATCTTACTGTCTATGTTTTGAACAATTTCTGTGACACTAGTTATAGATTCCGATGCTTCACTTCTGGTTTACTGTATCCATTTCACCTTCTTATTGACGATGTAACACAGAAATTGCATCTTAATTAAATACAGACGGCACAATGCCGACTTCAGTACAAGAACACTGACTCTTCTTACTGTCTATGGTTTGAACCATTCCTGTGACACTAGTTATAGATTCCGATGCTTCACTTCAGGTTTACTGTATCCCTCTGACCTTCTTATTGACGATCAAACACAGAAAATTCATCGGAATTAAATACAAAAGGCACAATGCCGACCCAAGTACAAGAAGACGGGCTCTTCTTAATGTCTATGTTTTGAACCATTCCTGTGATACTTGATATAGATTCAGATGCTTCACTTCAGGTTTACTGTATCCAGCTGACCTTCTTATCGACGATGAAGCACATAAATTGCATCGGAATTAAATACAAAAGGCACAATGCCGACTAATGAACAAGAAGACTGACTCTACTTATTGTTTATGTTTTGAAATATTCCTGTGACACTAGTTATAGATTCCGATGCTTCACTTCAGGTTTACTATTACCAGCTGACCTTCTTATTGTCGATGAAACACAGAAATTGCATCGGAATTAAATACATAAGGCACAATGCCGACTTAAGTACAAGAAAGCTGACTCTTCTTACTGTCTATGTTTGAACCATTCCTGTGACATTAGTTATGGATTCCGATGCTGCACTTCAGGTTTACTGTATCCCTTGGACCCCCTTATTGGCGATGAAACACAGAAGTTGCATCCGAATTAAATACAAAAGGCACAATGACGACCCAAGTACTAGAAGACTGGCTCTTCTTACTGTCTATGTTTTGCACCATTACTGTGACACTAGTTATAGATTCCGATGCTTCCCTTCAGGTTTACTGTATCCCTCTGACCTTCTTATTGACGAAGAAACACAGACATTGCATCGTAATTATATTCAAAAGGCCCAATGCCGACTTAAGTACAAGAAAACTGACCCTTCTTACTGTCTATGTTTTGAACCATTCCTGTGACACTAGTTATAGATTCCGATGCTTCACTTCAGGTTTACTGTATCCCTCTGACCTTCGTATTGTCGATGAAACACAGAAATTGCATCGCAATTAAATACAAAAGGCACAAAGCCGTCTTAAGTACAAGAAAACTGACTCTTCTTACTGTCTATGTTTTGAAGAATTCCTGTGACACTAGTTATAGATTCCGATGCTTCACTTCAGGTTTACTGTATCCCCCTGACCTTCTTATTCACGATGAAACACAGAAATTGCATCGGAATTAATTACAAAAGGCACAATGGCGACTCAAGTGCAAGAAGACTGGCTCTTCTTACTGTCTTTGTTTTGAACCATTCCTGTGACACTAGCTATAGATTCCTATGCTTCACTTCAGGTTTACTGTATCCCTCTGACCTTCTTATTGACGATGAAACACAGAAATTCAATCGGAATTATATACAAAAGGCACAATGCCGACTTAAGTACAAGAAGACTGACTCTTCTTACTGTCTATGTTTTGAACCATTCCTGTGACACTAGTTATAGATTCCGATGCTTCACTTCAGGATAACTGTATCCCTCTTACCCTCTTATTGACGATCAAACACAGAAAATTGATCGGAATTATATACAAAAGGCACAATGCCGACTCAAGTACAAGAAGACTGGCTCCTCTTACTGTCTATGATTTGAACCATTCCTGTGACACTAGTTATAGATTCCGATGCTTAACTTCAGGTTCACTGTATCCAGCTGACCATCTTATTGACGATGAAGCACAGAAATTGCATTGGAATTAAATACAAAAGGCACAATGCCGACTTAAGTACAAGAAGACTGACGTTTCTTACTGTCTATGATTTGAACCATTCCTGTGACACTAGTTATAGATTCCGATGCTTCACTTCAGGTTTACTGTATCCCTCTGACCTTCTTATTGACGATGAAACACAGAAACTACATCGGAATTAATTACAAAAGGCACAATGCCGAATTAAGTTCAAGAAGACTGACTCTTCTTAATGTCTATGTTTTTGACCATTCCTGTGTCACTAGTTATAGATTCCGATGCTTTACTTCAGGTTTACTGTACCCAGCTAACCTTCTTATTGACAATGAAACACAGAAATTGCATCGGCATTTTATACCAAAGGCACAATGCCGACTTAAGTACAAGAAGACTGACTCTTCTTACTGTCTATGCTTTGAACCATTCCTGTAACACTAGTTATAGATTACGATGCTTTTCGTCTGGTTTACTGTAGTCCTCTGACCTTCTTATTGACGATGAAACACAGAAATTGCATCGTAATTAAATACAAAAGGGACAATGCCGACTTAAGTACAAGAAGACTGACTCTTCTTACTGTCTATGTTTTGAACCGCTCCTGTGACACTAGTTATAGATTCCGATGCTTCACGTCAGTTTTACTGTATCCCTCTGACCTTCTTATTGACGATGAAACACAGAAACTACATCGGAATTAAATACAAAAGGCACAATGCAGACTTAAGTACTAGAAGACTGACTGTTCCTACTGTCTATGTTTGAACCATTCCTGTGACACTAGTTATGGTTCCGATGCTTCACTTCAGGTTTAATGTATCCCTCTGACCTTCTTATTGTCGACGAAACACAGAAATTGCATCGGAATTAAATACAAAAGGCCCAAAGCCGACTTAAGTACAAGAAAACTGACTCTTCTTACTGTCTATGTTTTGAACCATTCCTGTGACACTAGTTATAGATTCCGATGCTTCACTTCAGGTTTACTGTATCCCTCTGACCTCCTTATTGACGATGAAACACAGAAATTGCATCGGAATTAATTACAGAAGGCACAATGTCGACTCAAGTACAAGAAGACTGGCTCTTCTTACTGTCCTTCATTGAACCATTCCTGTGACACTAGCTATGGATTCCTATGCTTCACTTCAGGTTTACTGTATCCCTCTGACCTTATTATTGACGATGAAACACAGAAATTGCTTCGGAATTATATACAAAAGGCACAATGCCGACTTAAGTACAAGAAGACTGACTCTTCTTACTGTCTATGCTTTGAACCATTCCTGTGACACTAGTTATAGATTCCGATGCTTCACTTCAGGTTTACTGTATCCCTCTGACCTTCTTATTGACGATCAAACACAGAAAATTGATCGGAATTATATACAAAAGGCACAATGCCGACTCAAGTACAAGAAGACTGGCTCTTCTTACTGTCTATGATTTGAACCATTCCTGTGACACTAGTTATAGATTATGATGCTTTACGTCTGGTTTACTGTAGTCCTCTGACCTTCTTATTGACGATGAAACACAGAAATTGCATCTTAATTAAATACAAAATTCACAATGCCGACTTCAGTACAAGTATACTGACTCTTCTTACTGTCTATGGTTTGAATCATTCCTCTGACACTAGTTATAGATTCCGTTGCTTCACTTCAGGTTTACTGTATCCCTCTGACCTTCTTATTGACGATCAAGCACAGAAAATTCATCGGAATTAAATACAAAAGGCACAATGCCAACTCAGGTACAAGAAGACTGGCTCTTCTTACTGTCTATGCTTTGAACCATTTCTGTGACACTAGTTATAGATTCCGATGCTTCACTCCAGGTTTACTGTATCCCTCTGACCTTCTTACTGACGATCAAGCAAAGAAAATTCATCGGAATTAAATACAAAAGGGACAATGCCAACTCAGGTACAAGAGGACTGGCTCTTCTTACTGTCTATGTTTTGAACCATTTCTGTGACACTAGTTATAGATTCCGATGCTTAACTTCAGGTTTACTGTATCCCTCTGACCTTCGTATTGACGAAGATATACAGATATTGCATCGGAATTAAATACAAAAGGCACAATGCCGACTTAAGTACAAGAAGACTGACACTTCTTACTGTCTATGTTTTGAACCATTCCTGTGACACTAGTTATAGATTCCGATGCTTCACTTCATGGTTACTGTATCCATTTCACCTTCTTATAGGCGATGAAACACAGAAATTGCATCTTAACTAAATACAGACGGCACAATGCCGACTTAAGTACAAGAAGATTGACTCTTCTTACTGTCTATGTTTTGAACCATTCCTGTGACACTAGTTATAGATTCCGATGCTTCACATCAGGTTTACTGTATCCCTCTGACCTTATTAATGACGATGAAACACAGATATTAAATCTTATTTAAATACAAAAGGCACAATGCCGACTTCAGTACAAGAACACTGACTCTTCTTACTGTCTACGGTTTGAACCATTCCTGTGACACTAATTATAGATTCCGATGCTTCACTTCAGGTTTACTGTACCCCTCTGACCTTCTTATTGACGATCAAACACAGAAAATTCATCGGAATTAAATACAAATGGCACAATGCCGACCCAAGTACAAGAAGACTGGCTCTTCTTACTGTCTATGTTTTGAACCATTCCTGTGACACTAGATATAGATTCAGATGCTTCACTTCAGGTTTACTGTATCCAGCTGACCTTCTTATTGACGATGAAGCACATAAATTGCATCGGAATTAAATACAAAATTCACAATGCCGACTAATGAATAAGAAGACTGACTCTACTTACTGTTTATGTTTTGAAATATTCCTGTGACACTGGTTATAGATTCCGATGCTTCACTTCAGGTTTACTATTACCAGCTGACCTTCTTATTGACGATGAAACACAGAAATTGCATCGGAATTAATTACATAAGGCACAATGCCGACTTAAGTACAAGAAATCTGACTCTTCTTACTGTCTATGGTTTGAACCATTCCTGTGACACTAGTTATGGATTCCGATGCTGCACTTCAGGTTAACTGTATCCCTCTGACCTTCTTATTGACGATGAAACACGCAAATTGCAGCGGAAAATAAATACAAAAGGCACAATGCCGACTTAAGTACAAGAAGATTGACTCTTCCTACTGTCAATGTTTTGAACCATTCCTGTGACACTAGTTATAGATTCCGATGCTTCACTTCAGGTTTACTGTATCCCTCTGACGCTCTTATTGACGATGAAACACAGAAGTTGCATCCGAATTAAATACAAAAGGCACAATGACGACCCAAGTACAAGAAGACTGGCTCTTCTTACTGTCTATGTTTTGAACCATTAGTGTGACACTAGTTATAGATTCCGACTCTTCCCTTCAGGTTTACTGTATCCCTTTGAACTTCTTATTGACGACAAAACACAGAAATTGCATCTGAATTAAATACAAAATGCACAATGCCGACTTAAGTACAAGAAGACTGACTCTTCCTACTGTCTATGTTTTGAACCATTGCTGTGACACTAGTTTTAGATTCCGATGCTTCACTTCAGGTTTTCTGTATGCCTCTGACCTCCTTATTGACGATGAAACACAGAAATTACTTCTTAATTAAATACAAAAGGCACATTGCCAACTTAAGTACAAGAAGACTGACTCTTCTTACTGTCAATGCTTTCTTCCATTCCTGTGACACTAGTTATAGATTCCGATGCTTCACTTCAGGTTTACTGTATCCCTCTGATCTTCTTATTGACGATGAAACACAGAAATTGCATCGGAATTAAATATAAAATACACAATGCCGACTTAAGTACACAAAGACTGACTCTTCTTTCTCTCTATGTTTGAACCATTCCTGTGACACTAGTTATAGATTCCGATGCTTCACTTCAGGTTTACTGTATCCCTCTGACCTTCTTATTGTCGATGAAACACAGAAATTGCATCGGAATTAAATACAAAAGGCACAAAGCCGACTTAAGTACAAGAAAACTGACTCTTCTTACTGTCTATGTTTTGAAGAATTCCTGTGACACTAGTTATAGATTCCGATGCTTCACTTCAGGTTTACTGTATCCCTCTGACCTTCTTATTGACGATGAAACACAGAAATTGCGTCGGAATTAATTACAAAAGGCACAATGCCGACTCAAGTACAAGAAGACTGGCTCCCCTTACTGTCTATGGTTTGAACCATTCCTGTGACACTAGTTATAGATTCCGATGCTTAACTTCAGGTTCACTGTATCCAGCTGACCATCTTATTGACGATGAAGCACAGAAATTGCATCGGAATTAAATACAAAAGGCACAATGCCGACTTAAGTACAAGAAGACTGACTCTTCTTACTGTCTATGTTTTGAACCATTCCTGTGACACTAGTTATAGATTCCGATGCTTCACGTCTGTTTTACTGTATCCCTCTGACCTTCTTATTGACGATGAAACACGGAAACTACATCGGAATTAAATACAAAAGGCACAAAGCCGATTTAAGTTCAAGAAGACTGACTCTTCTTAATGTCTATGCTTTGAACCATTCCTGTAACACTAATTATAGATTACGATGCTTCACTTCAGGTTTACTGTATCCCTCTGACCTGCTTACTGACGATCAAGCACAGAAAATTCATCGGAATGAAATACAAAAGGCACAATGCCGACTTCAGTGCAAGAAGACTGACTTTTCTCACTGTCTATGTTTTGAACCATTCCTGTGACACTAGTTATTGATTCCGATGCTTAACTTCAGGTTTACTGTATCCCTCTGACTTTCTTATTGACGAAGATATACAGAAATTGCATCGGAATTAAATACAAAAGGCACAATGCCGACTTATGTACAAGAAGACTGACCGATCTTACTGTCTATGTTTTGAACAATTCCTGTGACACTAGTTATAGATTCCTATGCTTCACTTCTGGTTTACTGTATCCATTTCACCTTCTTATTGACGATGAAACTCAGAAATTGCATCTTAATTAAATACAGACGGCACAATGCCGACTTCAGTACAAGAACACTGACTCTTCTTACTGTCTATGGTTTGAACCTTTCCTGTGACACTAGTTATAGATTCCGATGCTTCACTTCAGGTTTACTGTATCCCTCTGACCTTCTTATTGACGATCAAACACAGAAAATTCATCGGAATTAAATACATAAGGCACAATGCCGACCCAAGTACAAGAAGACGGGCTCTTCTTAATGTCTATGTTTTGAACCATTCCTGTGATACTAGATATAGATTCAGATGCTTCACTTCAGGTTTACTGTATCCAGCTGACCTTCTTATCGACGATGAAGCACATAAATTGCATCGGAATTAAATACAAAAGGCACAATGCCGACTAATAAACAAGAAGACTGACTCTACTTATTGTTTATGTTTTGAAATATTCCTGTGACACTAGTTATAGATTCCGATGCTTCACTTCAGGTTTACTATTACCAGCTGACCTTCTTATTGTCGATGAAACACAGAAATTGCATCGGAATTAAATACATAAGGCACAATGCCGACTTAAGTACAAGAAAGCTGACTCTTCTTACTGTCTATGTTTGAACCATTCCTGTGACATTAGTTATGGATTCCGATGCTGCACTTCAGGTTTACTGTATCCCTTGGACCCCCTTATTGGCGATGAAACACAGAAGTTGCATCCGAATTAAATACAAAAGGCACAATGACGACCCAAGTACTAGAAGACTGGCTCTTCTTACTGTCTATGTTTTGCACCATTACTGTGACACTAGTTATAGATTCCGATGCTTCCCTTCAGGTATACTGTATCCCTCTGACCTTCTTATTGACGAAGAAACACAGACATTGCATCGTAATTATATTCAAAAGGCCCAATGCCGACTTAAGTACAAGAAAACTGACTCTTCTTACTGTCTATGTTTTGAACCATTCCTGTGACACTAGTTATAGATTCCGATGCTTCACTTCAGGTTTACTGTATCCCTCTGATCTTCTTATTGACGATGAAACACAGAAATTGCATCGGAATTAAATATAAAAGGCACAATGCTGACTTAAGTACACAAGGACTGACTCTTCTTACTCTCTATGTTGGAACCATTCCTGTGACACTAGCTAAAGATTCCGATGCTTCACTTCAGGTTTACTGTATCCCTCTGACCTTCTTATTGTCGATGAAACACAGAAATTGCATCGGAATTAAATACAAAGGCACAAAGCCGACTTAAGTACAAGAAAACTGACTCTTCTTACTGTCTATGTTTGGAAGAATTCCTGTGACACTAGTTATAGATTCCGATGCTTTACTTCAGGTTTACTGTATCCCCCTGACCTTCTTATTCACGATGAAACACAGAAATTGCATCGGAATTAATTACAAAAGGCACAATGCCGACTCAAGGACAAGAAGACTGGCTCTTCTTACTGTCTTTGTTTTGAACCATTCCTGTGACACTAGCTATAGATTCCTATGCTTCACTTCAGGTTTACTGTATCCCTCTGACCTTGTTATTGACGATGAAACACAGACATTCAATCGGAATTATATACAAAAGGCACAATGCCGACTTAAGTACAAGAAGACTGACTCTTCTTACTGTCTATGTTTTGAACCATTCCTGTGACACTAGTTATTGATTCCGATGCTTCACTTCAGGATAACTGTATCCCTCTGACCTTCTTATTGACGATCAAACACAGTAAATTGATCGGAATTATATACAAAAGGCACAATGCCGACTCAAGTACAAGAAGACTGGCTCCTCTTACTGTCTATGATTTGAACCATTCCTGTGACACTAGTTATAGATTCCGATGCTTAACTTCAGGTTCACTGTATCCAGCTGACCATCTTATTGACGATGAAGCACAGAAATTGCATTGGAATTAAATACAAAAGGCACAATGCCGACTTAAGTACAAGAAGACTGACTCTTCTTACTGTCTATGATTTGAACCATTCCTGTGACACTAGTTATAGATTCCGATGCTTCACGTCAGTTTTACTGTATCCCTCTGACCTTCTTATTGACGATGAAACACAGAAACTACATCGGAATTAAATACAAAAGGCACAATGCAGACTTAAGTACAAGAAGACTGACTGTTCCTACTGTCTATGTTTTGAACCATTCCTGTGACACTAGTTTTAGATTCCGATGCTTCACTTCAGGTTTTCTGTATACCTCTGACCTCCTTATTGACGAAGAAACACAGAAATTGCATCTTAATTAAATACAAAAGGCACAATGCCGACTTAAGTACAAGAAGACTGACTCTTCTTACTGTCTATGTTTTGAACCATTCCTGTGACACTAGTTATAGATTCCGATGCTTCACGTCTGTTTTACTGTATCCCTCTGACCTTCTTATTGACGATGAAACACGGAAACTACATCGGAATTAAATACAAAAGGCACAAAGCCGATTTAAGTTCAAGAAGACTGACTCTTCTTAATGTCTATGCTTTGAACCATTCCTGTAACACTAATTATAGATTACGATGCTTCACTTCAGGTTTACTGTATCCCTCTGACCTGCTTACTGACGATCAAGCACAGAAAATTCATCGGAATGAAATACAAAAGGCACAATGCCGACTTCAGTGCAAGAAGACTGACTTTTCTCACTGTCTATGTTTTGAACCATTCCTGTGACACTAGTTATTGATTCCGATGCTTAACTTCAGGTTTACTGTATCCCTCTGACTTTCTTATTGACGAAGATATACAGAAATTGCATCGGAATTAAATACAAAAGGCACAATGCCGACTTATGTACAAGAAGACTGACCGATCTTACTGTCTATGTTTTGAACAATTCCTGTGACACTAGTTATAGATTCCTATGCTTCACTTCTGGTTTACTGTATCCATTTCACCTTCTTATTGACGATGAAACTCAGAAATTGCATCTTAATTAAATACAGACGGCACAATGCCGACTTCAGTACAAGAACACTGACTCTTCTTACTGTCTATGGTTTGAACCTTTCCTGTGACACTAGTTATAGATTCCGATGCTTCACTTCAGGTTTACTGTATCCCTCTGACCTTCTTATTGACGATCAAACACAGAAAATTCATCGGAATTAAATACATAAGGCACAATGCCGACCCAAGTACAAGAAGACGGGCTCTTCTTAATGTCTATGTTTTGAACCATTCCTGTGATACTAGATATAGATTCAGATGCTTCACTTCAGGTTTACTGTATCCAGCTGACCATCTTATCGACGATGAAGCACATAAATTGCATCGGAATTAAATACAAAAGGCACAATGCCGACTAATAAACAAGAAGACTGACTCTACTTATTGTTTATGTTTTGAAATATTCCTGTGACACTAGTTATAGATTCCGATGCTTCACTTCAGGTTTACTATTACCAGCTGACCTTCTTATTGTCGATGAAACACAGAAATTGCATCGGAATTAAATACATAAGGCACAATGCCGACTTAAGTACAAGAAAGCTGACTCTTCTTACTGTCTATGTTTGAACCATTCCTGTGACATTAGTTATGGATTCCGATGCTGCACTTCAGGTTTACTGTATCCCTTGGACCCCCTTATTGGCGATGAAACACAGAAGTTGCATCCGAATTAAATACAAAAGGCACAATGACGACCCAAGTACTAGAAGACTGGCTCTTCTTACTGTCTATGTTTTGCACCATTACTGTGACACTAGTTATAGATTCCGATGCTTCCCTTCAGGTATACTGTATCCCTCTGACCTTCTTATTGACGAAGAAACACAGACATTGCATCGTAATTATATTCAAAAGGCCCAATGCCGACTTAAGTACAAGAAAACTGACTCTTCTTACTGTCTATGTTTTGAACCATTCCTGTGACACTAGTTATAGATTCCGATGCTTCACTTCAGGTTTACTGTATCCCTCTGATCTTCTTATTGACGATGAAACACAGAAATTGCATCGGAATTAAATATAAAAGGCACAATGCTGACTTAAGTACACAAGGACTGACTCTTCTTACTCTCTATGTTGGAACCATTCCTGTGACACTAGCTAAAGATTCCGATGCTTCACTTCAGGTTTACTGTATCCCTCTGACCTTCTTATTGTCGATGAAACACAGAAATTGCATCGGAATTAAATACAAAGGCACAAAGCCGACTTAAGTACAAGAAAACTGACTCTTCTTACTGTCTATGTTTGGAAGAATTCCTGTGACACTAGTTATAGATTCCGATGCTTTACTTCAGGTTTACTGTATCCCCCTGACCTTCTTATTCACGATGAAACACAGAAATTGCATCGGAATTAATTACAAAAGGCACAATGCCGACTCAAGGACAAGAAGACTGGCTCTTCTTACTGTCTTTGTTTTGAACCATTCCTGTGACACTAGCTATAGATTCCTATGCTTCACTTCAGGTTTACTGTATCCCTCTGACCTTGTTATTGACGATGAAACACAGACATTCAATCGGAATTATATACAAAAGGCACAATGCCGACTTAAGTACAAGAAGACTGACTCTTCTTACTGTCTATGTTTTGAACCATTCCTGTGACACTAGTTATTGATTCCGATGCTTCACTTCAGGATAACTGTATCCCTCTGACCTTCTTATTGACGATCAAACACAGTAAATTGATCGGAATTATATACAAAAGGCACAATGCCGACTCAAGTACAAGAAGACTGGCTCCTCTTACTGTCTATGATTTGAACCATTCCTGTGACACTAGTTATAGATTCCGATGCTTAACTTCAGGTTCACTGTATCCAGCTGACCATCTTATTGACGATGAAGCACAGAAATTGCATTGGAATTAAATACAAAAGGCACAATGCCGACTTAAGTACAAGAAGACTGACTCTTCTTACTGTCTATGATTTGAACCATTCCTGTGACACTAGTTATAGATTCCGATGCTTCACGTCAGTTTTACTGTATCCCTCTGACCTTCTTATTGACGATGAAACACAGTAACTACATCGGAATTAAATACAAAAGGCACAATGCAGACTTAAGTACAAGAAGACTGACTGTTCCTACTGTCTATGTTTTGAACCATTCCTGTGACACTAGTTTTAGATTCCGATGCTTCACTTCAGGTTTTCTGTATACCTCTGACCTCCTTATTGACGAAGAAACACAGAAATTGCATCTTAATTAAATACAAAAGGCACAATGCCGACTTAAGTACAAGAAGACTGACTCTTCTTACTGTCTATGCTTTGAACCATTCCTGTGACACTAGTTATAGATTCCGATGCTTCACGTCAGTTTTACTGTATCCCTCTGACCTTATTGACGATGAAACACAGAAACTACATCGGAATTAAATACAAAAGGCACAATGCAGACTTAAGTACTAGAAGACTGACTGTTCCTACTGTCTATGTTTGAACCATTCCTGTGACACTAGTTATGGTTCCGATGCTTCACTTCAGGTTTAATGTATCCCTCTGACCTTCTTATTGTCGACGAAACACAGAAATTGCATCGGAATTAAATACAAAAGGCCCAAAGCCGACTTAAGTACAAGAAAACTGACTCTTCTTACTGTCTATGTTTTGAACCATTCCTGTGACACTAGTTATAGATGCCGATGCTTCACTTCAGGTTTACTGTATCCCTCTGACCTCCTTATTGACGATGAAACACAGAAATTGCATCGGAATTAATTACAGAAGGCACAATGTCGACTCAAGTACAAGAAGACTGGCTCTTCTTACTGTCCTTCTTTTGAACCATTCCTGTGACACTAGCCATGGATTCCTATGCTTCACTTCAGGTTTACTGTATCCCTCTGACCTTATTATTGACGATGAAACACAGAAATTGCTACGGAATTATATACAAAAGGCACAATGCCGACTTAAGTACAAGAAGACTGACTCTTCTTACTGTCTATGGTTTGAACCATTCCTGTGACACTAGTTATAGATTCCGATGCTTCACTTCAGGTTTACTGTATCCCTCTGACCTTCTTATTGACGATCAAGCACAGAAAATTCATCGGAATTAAATACAAAAGGCACAATGCCAACTCAGGTACAAGAAGACTGGCTCTTCTTACTGTCTATGCTTTGAACCATTTCTGTGACACTAGTTATAGATTCCGATGCTTCACTCCAGGTTTACTGTATCCCTCTGACCTTCTTACTGACGATCAAGCAAAGAAAATTCATCGGAATTAAATACAAAAGGGACAATGCCAACCCAGGTACAAGGGGACTGGCTCTTCTTACTGTCTATGTTTTGAACCATTTCTGTGACACTAGTTATAGATTCCGATGCTTAACTTCAGGTTTACTGTATCCCTCTGACCTTCGTATTGACGAAGATATACAGATATTGCATCGGAATTAAATACAAAAGGCACAATGCCGACTTAAGTACAAGAAGACTGACACTTCTTACTGTCTATGTTTTGAACCATTCCTGTGACACTAGTTATCGATTCCGATGCTTCACTTCATTAATACTGTATCCATTTCACCTTCTTATAGGCGATGAAACACAGAAATTGCATCTTAACTTAATACAGACGGCACAATGCCGACTTAAGTACAAGAAGATTGACTCTTCTTACTGTCTATGTTTTGAACCATTCCTGTGACACTAGTTATAGATTCCGATGCTTCACATCAGGTTTACTGTATCCCTCTGACCTTATTAATGACGATGAAACACAGATATTAAATCTTATTTAAATACAAAAGGCACAATGCCGACTTCAGTACAAGAACACTGACTCTTCTTACTGTCTACGGTTTGAACCATTCCTGTGACACTAATTATAGATTCCGATGCTTCACTTCAGGTTTACTGTACCCCTCTGACCTTCTTATTGACGATCAAACACAGAAATTGCATCGGAATAAAATATAAATGGCACAATGCAGACTTAAGTACACAAAGACTGACTCTTCTTACTCTCTATGTTTGAACCATTCCTGTGACACTAGTTACGGATTCCGATGCTTCACTTCAGGTTTACTGTATCCCTCTGACTTTCTTATTGTGGACGAAACACAGAAATTGCATCGGAATTAAGTACAAAAGGCACAAAGCCGACTTAAGTACAAGAAAACTGACTCTTCTTACTGTCTATGCTTTGAACCATTCCTATGACACTAGTTATAGATTCCGATGCTTCACTTCAGGTTTACCGTATCCCTCTGACCTCCTTATTGACGATGAAACACAGAAATTGCATCGGAATGAATTACAAAAGGCAAATTGCCGACTCAAGTACAAGAAGACTGGCTCTTCTTACTGTCTATGATTTGAACCATTCCTGTGACACTAGTTATAGATTCCGATGCTTAACTTTAGGTTCACTGTATCCAGCTGACCATCTTATTGACGATAAAGCACAGAAATTGCGTCGGAATTAAATACAAAAGGAACAATGCCGACTTAAGTACAAGAAGACTGACTCTTCTTACTGTCTATGATTTGAACCATTCCTGTGACACGAGTTATAGATTCCGATGCTTCACTTCAGTTTCACTGTATCCCTCTGACCTTCTTATTGACGATGAAACACAGAGACTGCATCGGAATTAAATACAAAAGGCACAATGCCTACTTAAATTCAAGAAGACTGACTCTTCTTAATGTCTAAGATTTGGACCATTCCTGTGGCACTAGTTATAGATTCCGGTGCTTTACTTCAGGTTTACTGTACCCAGCTGACCTTCTTATTGACGATGAAACACAGAAATTGCATCGGCATTTTATACAAAAGGCACAATGCCGACTTAAGTACAAGAAGACTGACTCCTCTTACTGTCTATGTTTTGAACCATTCCTGTGACACTAGTTATAGATTATGATGCTTTACGTCTGGTTTACTGTAGTCCTCTGACCTTCTTATTGACGATGAAAGACAGAATTTGCAACTTAATTGAATACAAAAGGCACAATGCCGACTTCAGTACAAGAATACTGACTCTTCTTACTGTCTATGGTTTGAATCATTCCTCTGACACTAGTTATAGATTCCGATGCTTCACTTCAGGGATTACTGTATCCCTCTGACCTTCTTGTTGACGATCAAGCACAGAAAATTCATCGGAATTAAATTCAAAAGGCACTATGCCAACTCAGGTACAAGACGACTGGCTCTTCTTACTGTCTATGTTTTAACCATTTCTGTGACACTAGTTATAGATTCCGATGCTTAACTTCAGGTTTACTGTATCCCTCTGACTTTCTTATTGACGAAGATATACAGATATTGCATCGGAATTAAATACAAAAGGCACAATGCCGACTTATGTACAAGAAGACTGAACGATCTTACTGTCTATGTTTTGAACAATTTCTGTGACACTAGTTATAGATTCCGATGCTTCACTTCTGGTTTACTGTATCCATTTCACCTTCTTATTGACGATGTAACACAGAAATTGCATCTTAATTAAATACAGACGGCACAATGCCGACTTCAGTACAAGAACACTGACTCTTCTTACTGTCTATGGTTTGAACCATTCCTGTGACACTAGTTATAGATTCCGATGCTTCACTTCAGGTTTACTGTATCCCTCTGACCTTCTTATTGACGATCAAACACAGAAAATTCATCGGAATTAAATACAAAAGGCACAATGCCGACCCAAGTACAAGAAGACGGGCTCTTCTTAATGTCTATGTTTTGAACCATTCCTGTGATACTTGATATAGATTCAGATGCTTCACTTCAGGTTTACTGTATCCAGCTGACCTTCTTATCGACGATGAAGCACATAAATTGCATCGGAATTAAATACAAAAGGCACAATGCCGACTAATGAACAAGAAGACTGACTCTACTTATTGTTTATGTTTTGAAATATTCCTGTGACACTAGTTATAGATTCCGATGCTTCACTTCAGGTTTACTATTACCAGCTGACCTTCTTATTGTCGATGAAACACAGAAATTGCATCGGAATTAAATACATAAGGCACAATGCCGACTTAAGTACAAGAAAGCTGACTCTTCTTACTGTCTATGTTTGAACCATTCCTGTGACATTAGTTATGGATTCCGATGCTGCACTTCAGGTTTACTGTATCCCTTGGACCCCCTTATTGGCGATGAAACACAGAAGTTGCATCCGAATTAAATACAAAAGGCACAATGCCGACTTAAGTACAAGAAGACTGACTCTTCTTACTGTCCATGTTTTGAACCATTCCTGTGACACTAGTTATAGATTCCGATGCTTCACTTCAGGATAACTGTATCCCTCTTACCCTCTTATTGACGATCAAACACAGAAAATTGATCGGAATTATATACAAAAGGCACAATGCCGACTCAAGTACAAGAAGGCTGGCTCCTCTTACTGTCTATGATTTGAACCATTCCTGTGACACTAGTTATAGATTCCGATGCTTCACTTCAGGTTTACTGTATCCCTCTGACCTTCTTATTGACGATGAAACACAGAAACTACATCGGAATTAATTACAAAAGGCACAATGCCGAATTAAGTTCAAGAAGACTGACTCTTCTTAATGTCTATGTTTTTGACCATTCCTGTGTCACTAGTTATAGATTCCGATGCTTTACTTCAGGTTTACTGTACCCAGCTAACCTTCTTATTGACAATGAAACACAGAAATTGCATCGGCATTTTATACCAAAGGCACAATGCCGACTTAAGTACAAGAAGACTGACTCTTCTTACTGTCTATGCTTTGAACCATTCCTGTAACACTAGTTATAGATTACGATGCTTTTCGTCTGGTTTACTGTAGTCCTCTGACCTTCTTATTGACGATGAAACACAGAAATTGCATCGTAATTAAATACAAAAGGGACAATGCCGACTTAAGTACAAGAAGACTGACTCTTCTTACTGTCTATGTTTTGAACCGCTCCTGTGACACTAGTTATAGATTCCGATGCTTCACGTCAGTTTTACTGTATCCCTCTGACCTTCTTATTGACGATGAAACACAGAAACTACATCGGAATTAAATACAAAAGGCACAATGCAGACTTAAGTACTAGAAGACTGACTGTTCCTACTGTCTATGTTTGAACCATTCCTGTGACACTAGTTATGGTTCCGATGCTTCACTTCAGGTTTAATGTATCCCTCTGACCTTCTTATTGTCGACGAAACACAGAAATTGCATCGGAATTAAATACAAAAGGCCCAAAGCCGACTTAAGTACAAGAAAACTGACTCTTCTTACTGTCTATGTTTTGAACCATTCCTGTGACACTAGTTATAGATTCCGATGCTTCACTTCAGGTTTACTGTATCCCTCTGACCTCCTTATTGACGATGAAACACAGAAATTGCATCGGAATTAATTACAGAAGGCACAATGTCGACTCAAGTACAAGAAGACTGGCTCTTCTTACTGTCCTTCTTTTGAACCATTCCTGTGACACTAGCTATGGATTCCTATGCTTCACTTCAGGTTTACTGTATCCCTCTGACCTTATTATTGACGATGAAACACAGAAATTGCTTCGGAATTATATACAAAAGGCACAATGCCGACTTAAGTACAAGAAGACTGACTCTTCTTACTGTCTATGCTTTGAACCATTCCTGTGACACTAGTTATAGATTCCGATGCTTCACTTCAGGTTTACTGTATCCCTCTGACCTTCTTATTGACGATCAAACACAGAAAATTGATCGGAATTATATACAAAAGGCACAATGCCGACTCAAGTACAAGAAGACTGGCTCTTCTTACTGTCTATGATTTGAACCATTCCTGTGACACTAGTTATAGATTATGATGCTTTACGTCTGGTTTACTGTAGTCCTCTGACCTTCTTATTGACGATGAAACACAGAAATTGCATCTTAATTAAATACAAAATTCACAATGCCGACTTCAGTACAAGTATACTGACTCTTCTTACTGTCTATGGTTTGAATCATTCCTCTGACACTAGTTATAGATTCCGTTGCTTCACTTCAGGTTTACTGTATCCCTCTGACCTTCTTATTGACGATCAAGCACAGAAAATTCATCGGAATTAAATACAAAAGGCACAATGCCAACTCAGGTACAAGAAGACTGGCTCTTCTTACTGTCTATGCTTTGAACCATTTCTGTGACACTAGTTATAGATTCCGATGCTTCACTCCAGGTTTACTGTATCCCTCTGACCTTCTTATTGACGATCAAGCACAGAAAATTCATCGGAATTAAATACAAAAGGCACAATGCCAACTCAGGTACAAGAGGACTGGCTCTTCTTACTGTCTATGTTTTGAACCATTTCTGTGACACTAGTTATAGATTCCGATGCTTAACTTCAGGTTTACTGTATCCCTCTGACCTTCGTATTGACGAAGATATACAGATATTGCATCGGAATTAAATACAAAAGGCACAATGCCGACTTAAGTACAAGAAGACTGACACTTCTTACTGTCTATGTTTTGAACCATTCCTGTGACACTAGTTATAGATTCCGATGCTTCACTTCATGGTTACTGTATCCATTTCACCTTCTTATAGGCGATGAAACACAGAAATTGCATCTTAACTAAATACAGACGGCACAATGCCGACTTAAGTACAAGAAGATTGACTCTTCTTACTGTCTATGTTTTGAACCATTCCTGTGACACTAGTTATAGATTCCGATGCTTCACATCAGGTTTACTGTATCCCTCTGACCTTATTAATGACGATGAAACACAGATATTAAATCTTATTTAAATACAAAAGGCACAATGCCGACTTCAGTACAAGAACACTGACTCTTCTTACTGTCTACGGTTTGAACCATTCCTGTGACACTAATTATAGATTCCGATGCTTCACTTCAGGTTTACTGTACCCCTCTGACCTTCTTATTGACGATCAAACACAGAAAATTCATCGGAATTAAATACAAATGGCACAATGCCGACCCAAGTACAAGAAGACTGGCTCTTCTTACTGTCTATGTTTTGAACCATTCCTGTGACACTAGATATAGATTCAGATGCTTCACTTCAGGTTTACTGTATCCAGCTGACCTTCTTATTGACGATGAAGCACATAAATTGCATCGGAATTAAATACAAAATTCACAATGCCGACTAATGAATAAGAAGACTGACTCTACTTACTGTTTATGTTTTGAAATATTCCTGTGACACTAGTTATAGATTCCGATGCTTCACTTCAGGTTTACTATTACCAGCTGACCTTCTTATTGACGATGAAACACAGAAATTGCATCGGAATTAATTACATAAGGCACAATGCCGACTTAAGTACAAGAAATCTGACTCTTCTTACTGTCTATGGTTTGAACCATTCCTGTGACACTAGTTATGGATTCCGATGCTGCACTTCAGGTTAACTGTATCCCTCTGACCTTCTTATTGACGATGAAACACGCAAATTGCAGCGGAAAATAAATACAAAAGGCACAATGCCGACTTAAGTACAAGAAGATTGACTCTTCCTACTGTCAATGTTTTGAACCATTCCTGTGACACTAGTTATAGATTCCGATGCTTCACTTCAGGTTTACTGTATCCCTCTGACGCTCTTATTGACGATGAAACACAGAAGTTGCATCCGAATTAAATACAAAAGGCACAATGACGACCCAAGTACAAGAAGACTGGCTCTTCTTACTGTCTATGTTTTGAACCATTAGTGTGACACTAGTTATAGATTCCGACTCTTCCCTTCAGGTTTACTGTATCCCTTTGAACTTCTTATTGACGACAAAACACAGAAATTGCATCTGAATTAAATACAAAATGCACAATGCCGACTTAAGTACAAGAAGACTGACTCTTCCTACTGTCTATGTTTTGAACCATTGCTGTGACACTAGTTTTAGATTCCGATGCTTCACTTCAGGTTTTCTGTATGCCTCTGACCTCCTTATTGACGATGAAACACAGAAATTACTTCTTAATTAAATACAAAAGGCACATTGCCAACTTAAGTACAAGAAGACTGACTCTTCTTACTGTCAATGCTTTCTTCCATTCCTGTGACACTAGTTATAGATTCAAATGCTCCACTTCAGGTTTACTGTATCCCTCTGATCTTCGTATTGACGATGAAACACAGAAATTGCATCGGAATTAAATATAAAATACACAATGCCGACTTAAGTACACAAAGACTGACTCTTCTTACTGTCTATGTTTTGAAGAATTCCTGTGACACTAGTTATAGATTCCGATGCTTCACTTCAGGTTTACTGTATCCCTCTGACCTTCTTATTGACGATGAAACACAGAAATTGCGTCGGAATTAATTACAAAAGGCACAATGCCGACTCAAGTACAAGAAGACTGGCTCCCCTTACTGTCTATGGTTTGAACCATTCCTGTGACACTAGTTATAGATTCCGATGCTTAACTTCAGGTTCACTGTATCCAGCTGACCATCTTATTGACGATGAAGCACAGAAATTGCATCGGAATTAAATACAAAAGGCACAATGCCGACTTAAGTACAAGAAGACTGACTCTTCTTACTGTCTATGTTTTGAACCATTCCTGTGACACTAGTTATAGATTCCGATGCTTCACGTCTGTTTTACTGTATCCCTCTGACCTTCTTATTGACGATGAAACACGGAAACTACATCGGAATTAAATACAAAAGGCACAAAGCCGATTTAAGTTCAAGAAGACTGACTCTTCTTAATGTCTATGCTTTGAACCATTCCTGTAACACTAATTATAGATTACGATGCTTCACTTCAGGTTTACTGTATCCCTCTGACCTGCTTACTGACGATCAAGCACAGAAAATTCATCGGAATTAAATACAAAAGGCACAATGCCGACTTCAGTGCAAGAAGACTGACTCTTCTCACTGTCTATGTTTTGAACCATTCCTGTGACACTAGTTATTGATTCCGATGCTTAACTTCAGGTTTACTGTATCCCTCTGACTTTCTTATTGACGAAGATATACAGAAATTGCATCGGAATTAAATACAAAAGGCACAATGCCGACTTATGTACAAGAAGACTGACCGATCTTACTGTCTATGTTTTGAACAATTCCTGTGACACTAGTTATAGATTCCTATGCTTCACTTCTGGTTTACTGTATCCCTCTGACCTTCTTATTGACGATCAAACACAGAAAATTCATCGGAATTAAATACATAAGGCACAATGCCGACCCAAGTACAAGAAGACGGGCTCTTCTTAATGTCTATGTTTTGAACCATTCCTGTGATACTAGATATAGATTCAGATGCTTCACTTCAGGTTTACTGTATCCAGCTGACCTTCTTATCGACGATGAAGCACATAAATTGCATCGGAATTAAATACAAAAGGCACAATGCCGACTAATAAACAAGAAGACTGACTCTACTTATTGTTTATGTTTTGAAATATTCCTGTGACACTAGTTATAGATTCCGATGCTTCACTTCAGGTTTACTATTACCAGCTGACCTTCTTATTGTCGATGAAACACAGAAATTGCATCGGAATTAAATACATAAGGCACAATGCCGACTTAAGTACAAGAAAGCTGACTCTTCTTACTGTCTATGTTTGAACCATTCCTGTGACATTAGTTATGGATTCCGATGCTGCACTTCAGGTTTACTGTATCCCTTGGACCCCCTTATTGGCGATGAAACACAGAAGTTGCATCCGAATTAAATACAAAAGGCACAATGACGACCCAAGTACTAGAAGACTGGCTCTTCTTACTGTCTATGTTTTGCACCATTACTGTGACACTAGTTATAGATTCCGATGCTTCCCTTCAGGTATACTGTATCCCTCTGACCTTCTTATTGACGAAGAAACACAGACATTGCATCGTAATTATATTCAAAAGGCCCAATGCCGACTTAAGTACAAGAAAACTGACTCTTCTTACTGTCTATGTTTTGAACCATTCCTGTGACACTAGTTATAGATTCCGATGCTTCACTTCAGGTTTACTGTATCCCTCTGATCTTCTTATTGACGATGAAACACAGAAATTGCATCGGAATTAAATATAAAAGGCACAATGCTGACTTAAGTACACAAGGACTGACTCTTCTTACTCTCTATGTTGGAACCATTCCTGTGACACTAGCTAAAGATTCCGATGCTTCACTTCAGGTTTACTGTATCCCTCTGACCTTCTTATTGTCGATGAAACACAGAAATTGCATCGGAATTAAATACAAAGGCACAAAGCCGACTTAAGTACAAGAAAACTGACTCTTCTTACTGTCTTTGTTTTGAACCATTCCTGTGACACTAGCTATAGATTCCTATGCTTCACTTCAGGTTTACTGTATCCCTCTGACCTTGTTATTGACGATGAAACACAGACATTCAATCGGAATTATATACA
Source organism: Schistocerca piceifrons (assembly GCF_021461385.2). Classification (NCBI taxonomy): domain Eukaryota; kingdom Metazoa; phylum Arthropoda; class Insecta; order Orthoptera; family Acrididae; genus Schistocerca; species Schistocerca piceifrons. Next base: position 257,256 of record NW_025728205.1, on the reverse strand, counting down.
AAAGGCACAATGCCGACTTAAGTACAAGAAGACTGACTCTTCTTACTGTCTATGTTTTGAACCATTCCTGTGACACTAGTTATTGATTCCGATGCTTCACTTCAGGATAACTGTATCCCTCTGACCTTCTTATTGACGATCAAACACAGAAAATTGATCGGAATTATATACAAAAGGCACAATGCCGACTCAAGTACAAGAAGACTGGCTCCTCTTACTGTCTATGATTTGAACCATTCCTGTGACACTAGTTATAGATTCCGATGCTTAACTTCAGGTTCACTGTATCCAGCTGACCATCTTATTGACGATGAAGCACAGAAATTGCATTGGAATTAAATACAAAAGGCACAATGCCGACTTAAGTACAAGAAGACTGACTCTTCTTACTGTCTATGATTTGAACCATTCCTGTGACACTAGTTATAGATTCCGATGCTTCACGTCAGTTTTACTGTATCCCTCTGACCTTCTTATTGACGATGAAACACAGAAACTACATCGGAATTAAATACAAAAGGCACAATGCAGACTTAAGTACAAGAAGACTGACTGTTCCTACTGTCTATGTTTTGAACCATTCCTGTGACACTAGTTTTAGATTCCGATGCTTCACTTCAGGTTTTCTGTATACCTCTGACCTCCTTATTGACGAAGAAACACAGAAATTGCATCTTATTTAAATACAAAAGGCACAATGCCGACTTAAGTACAAAAAGACTGACTGTTCTTACTGTCAATGTTTCTACCATTCCTGTGACACTAGTTATAGGTTCCGATGCTTCACTTCAGGTTTACTGTATCCCTCTGATCTTCTTTTTACGATGAAACACAGAAATTGCATCAGAATTAAATATAAAAGGCACAATGCCGAATTAAGAACACAGAGACTGACTCTTCTACTCTCTATGTTTGAACCATTCCTGTGACACTAGTTATGGTTCCGATGCTTCACTTCAGGTTTAATGTATCCCTCTGACCTTATTGTCGACGAAACACAGAAATTGCATCGGAATTAAATACAAAAGGCCCAAAGCCGACTTAAGTACAAGAAAACTGACTCTTCTTACTGTCTATGTTTTGAACCGTTCCTGTGACACTAGTTATAGATTCCGATGCTTCACTTCAGGTTTACTGTATCCCTCTGACCTCCTTATTGACCATGAAACACAGAAATTGCATCGGAATTAATTACAGAAGGCACAATGTCGACTCAAGTACAAGAAGACTGGCTCTTCTTACTGTCCTTCTTTTGAACCATTCCTGTGACACTAGCTATGGATTCCTATGCTTCACTTCAGGTTTACTGTATCCCTCTGACCTTATTATTGACGATGAAACACAGAAATTGCTTCGGAATTAAATACAAAAGGCACAATGCCGACTTAAGTACAAGAAGACTGACCCTTCTTACTGTCTATGCTTTGAACCATTCCTGTGACACTAGTTATAGATTCCGATGCTTCACATCAGGTTTACTGTATCCCTCTTACCTTCTTATTGACGATCAAACACAGAAAATTGATCGGAATTATATACAAAAGGCACAATGCCGACTCAAGTACAAGAAGACTGGCTCTTCTTACTGTCTATGATTTGAACCATTCCTGTGACACTAGTTATAGATTATGATGCCTTACGTCTGGATTACTGTAGTCCTCTGGCCTTCTTATTGACGATGAAACACAGAAATTGCATCTTAATTAAATACAAAATTCACAATGCCGACTTCAGTACAAGTATACTGACTCTTCTTACTGTCTATGGTTTGAATCATTCCTCTGACACTAGTTATAGATTCCGTTGCTTCACTTCAGGTTTACTGTATCCCTCTGACCTTCTTATTGACGATCAAGCACAGAAAATTCATCGGAATTAAATACAAAAGGCACAATGCCAACTCAGGTACAAGAAGACTGGCTCTTCTTACTGTCTATGTTTGAACCATTCCTGTGACATTAGTTATGGATTCCGATGCTGCACTTCAGGTTTACTGTATCCCTTGGACCCCCTTATTGGCGATGAAACACAGAAGTTGCATCCGAATTAAATACAAAAGGCACAATGACGACCCAAGTACTAGAAGACTGGCTCTTCTTACTGTCTATGTTTTGCACCATTACTGTGACACTAGTTATAGATTCCGATGCTTCCCTTCAGGTATACTGTATCCCTCTGACCTTCTTATTGACGAAGAAACACAGACATTGCATCGTAATTATATTCAAAAGGCCCAATGCCGACTTAAGTACAAGAAAACTGACTCTTCTTACTGTCTATGTTTTGAACCATTCCTGTGACACTAGTTATAGATTCCGATGCTTCACTTCAGGTTTACTGTATCCCTCTGATCTTCTTATTGACGATGAAACACAAAAATTGCATCGGAATTAAATATAAAAGGCACAATGCTGACTTAAGTACACAAGGACTGACTCTTCTTACTCTCTATGTTGGAACCATTCCTGTGACACTAGCTAAAGATTCCGATGCTTCACTTCAGGTTTACTGTATCCCTCTGACCTTCTTATTGTCGATGAAACACAGAAATTGCATCGGAATTAAATACAAAGGCACAAAGCCGACTTAAGTACAAGAAAACTGACTCTTCTTACTGTCTATGTTTGGAAGAATTCCTGTGACACTAGTTATAGATTCCGATGCTTTACTTCAGGTTTACTGTATCCCCCTGACCTTCTTATTCACGATGAAACACAGAAATTGCATCGGAATTAATTACAAAAGGCACAATGCCGACTCAAGTACAAGAAGACTGGCTCTTCTTACTGTCTTTGTTTTGAACCATTCCTGTGACACTAGCTATAGATTCCTATGCTTCACTTCAGGTTTACTGTATCCCTCTGACCTTGTTATTGACGATGAAACACAGACATTCAATCGGAATTATATACAAAAGGCACAATGCCGACTTAAGTACAAGAAGACTGACTCTTCTTACTGTCTATGTTTTGAACCATTCCTGTGACACTAGTTATTGATTCCGATGCTTCACTTCAGGATAACTGTATCCCTCTGACCTTCTTATTGACGATCAAACACAGAAAATTGATCGGAATTATATACAAAAGGCACAATGCCGACTCAAGTACAAGAAGACTGGCTCCTCTTACTGTCTATGATTTGAACCATTCCTGTGACACTAGTTATAGATTCCGATGCTTAACTTCAGGTTCACTGTATCCAGCTGACCATCTTATTGACGATGAAGCACAGAAATTGCATTGGAATTAAATACAAAAGGCACAATGCCGACTTAAGTACAAGAAGACTGACTCTTCTTACTGTCTATGATTTGAACCATTCCTGTGACACTAGTTATAGATTCCGATGCTTCACGTCAGTTTTACTGTATCCCTCTGACCTTCTTATTGACGATGAAACACAGAAACTACATCGGAATTAAATACAAAAGGCACAATGCAGACTTAAGTACAAGAAGACTGACTGTTCCTACTGTCTATGTTTTGAACCATTCCTGTGACACTAGTTTTAGATTCCGATGCTTCACTTCAGGTTTTCTGTATACCTCTGACCTCCTTATTGACGAAGAAACACAGAAATTGCATCTTATTTAAATACAAAAGGCACAATGCCGACTTAAGTACAAAAAGACTGACTGTTCTTACTGTCAATGTTTCTACCATTCCTGTGACACTAGTTATAGGTTCCGATGCTTCACTTCAGGTTTACTGTATCCCTCTGATCTTCTTTTTACGATGAAACACAGAAATTGCATCAGAATTAAATATAAAAGGCACAATGCCGAATTAAGAACACAGAGACTGACTCTTCTACTCTCTATGTTTGAACCATTCCTGTGACACTAGTTATGGTTCCGATGCTTCACTTCAGGTTTAATGTATCCCTCTGACCTTATTGTCGACGAAACACAGAAATTGCATCGGAATTAAATACAAAAGGCCCAAAGCCGACTTAAGTACAAGAAAACTGACTCTTCTTACTGTCTATGTTTTGAACCGTTCCTGTGACACTAGTTATAGATTCCGATGCTTCACTTCAGGTTTACTGTATCCCTCTGACCTCCTTATTGACCATGAAACACAGAAATTGCATCGGAATTAATTACAGAAGGCACAATGTCGACTCAAGTACAAGAAGACTGGCTCTTCTTACTGTCCTTCTTTTGAACCATTCCTGTGACACTAGCTATGGATTCCTATGCTTCACTTCAGGTTTACTGTATCCCTCTGACCTTATTATTGACGATGAAACACAGAAATTGCTTCGGAATTAAATACAAAAGGCACAATGCCGACTTAAGTACAAGAAGACTGACTCTTCTTACTGTCTATGCTTTGAACCATTCCTGTGACACTAGTTATAGATTCCGATGCTTCACATCAGGTTTACTGTATCCCTCTTACCTTCTTATTGACGATCATACACAGAAAATTGATCGGAATTATATACAAAAGGCACAATGCCGACTCAAGTACAAGAAGACTGGCTCTTCTTACTGTCTATGATTTGAACCATTCCTGTGACACTAGTTATAGATTATGATGCCTTACGTCTGGTTTACTGTAGTCCTCTGGCCTTCTTATTGACGATGAAACACAGAAATTGCATCTTAATTAAATACAAAATTCACAATGCCGACTTCAGTACAAGTATACTGACTCTTCTTACTGTCTATGGTTTGAATCATTCCTCTGACACTAGTTATAGATTCCGTTGCTTCACTTCAGGTTTACTGTATCCCTCTGACCTTCTTATTGACGATCAAGCACAGAAAATTCATCGGAATTAAATACAAAAGGCACAATGCCAACTCAGGTACAAGAAGACTGGCTCTTCTTACTGTCTATGTTTGAACCATTCCTGTGACATTAGTTATGGATTCCGATGCTGCACTTCAGGTTTACTGTATCCCTTGGACCCCCTTATTGGCGATGAAACACAGAAGTTGCATCCGAATTAAATACAAAAGGCACAATGACGACCCAAGTACTAGAAGACTGGCTCTTCTTACTGTCTATGTTTTGCACCATTACTGTGACACTAGTTATAGATTCCGATGCTTCCCTTCAGGTATACTGTATCCCTCTGACCTTCTTATTGACGAAGAAACACAGACATTGCATCGTAATTATATTCAAAAGGCCCAATGCCGACTTAAGTACAAGAAAACTGACTCTTCTTACTGTCTATGTTTTGAACCATTCCTGTGACACTAGTTATAGATTCCGATGCTTCACTTCAGGTTTACTGTATCCCTCTGATCTTCTTATTGACGATGAAACACAGAAATTGCATCGGAATTAAATATAAAAGGCACAATGCTGACTTAAGTACACAAGGACTGACTCTTCTTACTCTCTATGTTGGAACCATTCCTGTGACACTAGCTAAAGATTCCGATGCTTCACTTCAGGTTTACTGTATCCCTCTGACCTTCTTATTGTCGATGAAACACAGAAATTGCATCGGAATTAAATACAAAAGCACAAAGCCGACTTAAGTACAAGAAAACTGACTCTTCTTACTGTCTATGTTTGGAAGAATTCCTGTGACACTAGTTATAGATTCCGATGCTTTACTTCAGGTTTACTGTATCCCCCTGACCTTCTTATTCACGATGAAACACAGACATTGCATCGGAATTAATTACAAAAGGCACAATGCCGACTCAAGTACAAGAAGACTGGCTCTTCTTACTGTCTTTGTTTTGAACCATTCCTGTGACACTAGCTATAGATTCCTATGCTTCACTTCAGGTTTACTGTATCCCTCTGACCTTGTTATTGACGATGAAACACAGACATTCAATCGGAATTATATACAAAAGGCACAATGCCGACTCAAGTACAAGAAGACTGGCTCTTCTTACTGTCTATGATTTGAACCATTCCTGTGACACTAGTTATAGATTATGATGCCTTACGTCTGGTTTACTGTAGTCCTCTGGCCTTCTTATTGACGATGAAACACAGAAATTGCATCTTAATTAAATACAAAATTCACAATGCCGACTTCAGTACAAGTATACTGACTCTTCTTACTGTCTATGGTTTGAATCATTCCTCTGACACTAGTTATAGATTCCGTTGCTTCACTTCAGGTTTACTGTATCCCTCTGACCTTCTTATTGACGATCAAGCACAGAAAATTCATCGGAATTAAATACAAAAGGCACAATGCCAACTCAGGTACAAGAAGACTGGCTCTTCTTACTGTCTATGTTTTGAACCATTTCTGTGACACTAGTTATAGATTCCGATGCTTCACTCCAGGTTTACTGTATCCCTCTGACCTTCTTACTGACGATCAAGCAAAGAAAATTCATCGGAATTAAATACAAAAGGGACAATGCCAACTGGCTCTTCTTACTGTCTATGTTTTGAACCATTTCTGTGACACTAGTTATAGATTCCGGTGCTTAACTTCAGGTTTACTGTATCCCTCTGACCTTCGTATTGACGAAGATATACAGATATTGCATCGGAATTAAATACAAAAGGCACAATGCCGACTTAAGTACAAGAAGACTGACACATCTTACTGTCTATGTTTTGAACCATTCCTGTGACACTAGTTATAGATTCCGATGCTTCACTTCATGTTTACTGTATCCATTTCACCTTCTTATAGGCGATGAAACACAGAAATTGCATCTTAACTAAATACAGACGGCACAATGCCGACTTAAGTACAAGAAGATTGACTCTTCTTACTGTCTATGTTTTGAACCATTCCTGTGACACTAGATATAGATTCAGATGCTTCACTTCAGGGTTACTGTATCCAGCTGACCTTCTTATTGACGATGAAGCACATAAATTGCATCGGAATTAAATACAAAATTCACAATGCCGACTAATGAATAAGAAGACTGACGCTACTTACTGTTTATGTTTTGAAATATTCCTGTGACACTAGTTATAGATTCCGATGCTTCACTTCAGGTTTACTATTACCAGGTGACCATCTTATTGACGATGAAACACAGATATTGCATCGGAATTAATTACATAAGGCACAATGCCGACTTAAGTACAAGAAATCTGACTCTTCTTACTGTCTATGGTTTGAACCATTCCTGTGACACTAGTTATGGATTCCGATGCTGCACTTCAGGTTTACTGTATCCCTCTGACCTTCTTATTGACGATGAAACACGCAAATTGCAGCGGAAAATAAATACAAAAGGCACAATGCCGACTTAAGTACAAGAAGATTGACTCTTCCTACTGTCAATGTTTTGAACCATTCCTGTGACACTAGTTATAGATTCCGATGCTTCACTTCAGGTTTACTGTATCCCTCTGACGCTCTTATTGACGATGAAACACAGAAGTTGCATCCGAATTAAATACAAAAGGCACAATGACGACCCAAGTACAAGAAGACTGGCTCTTCTTACTGTCTATGTTTTGAACCATTACTGTGACACTAGTTATAGATTCCGACGCTTCCCTTCAGGTTTACTGTATCCCTTTGAACTTCTTATTGACGACAAAACACAGAAATTGCATCTGAATTAAATACAAAATGCACAATGCCGACTTAAGTACAAGAAGACTGACTCCTCCTACTGTCTATGTTTTGAACCATTGCTGTGACACTAGTTTTAGATTCCGATGCTTCACTTCAGGTTTTCTGTATGCCTCTGACCTCCTTATTGTCGATGAAACACAGAAATTACATCTTATTTAAATACAAAAGGCACAATGCCAACTTAAGTACAAGAAGACTGACTCTTCTTACTGTCAATGCTTTCTTCCATTCCTGTGACACTAGTTATAGATTCCGATGCTTCACTTCAGGTTTACTGTATCCCTCTGATCTTCTTATTGACGATGAAACACAGAAATTGCATCGGAATTAAATATAAAATGCACAATGCCGACTTAAGTACACAAAGACTGACTCTTCTTACTCTCATTGTTTGAACCATTCCTGTGACACTAGTTATAGATTCCGATGCTTAACTTCAGGTTCACTGTATCCAGCTGACCATCGTATTGACGATGAAGCACAGAAATTGCATCGGAATTAAATACAAAAGGCACAATGCCGACTTAAGGACAAGAAGACTGACTCTTCTTACTGTCTATGTTTTGAACCATTCCTGTGACACTAGTTATAGATTCCGATGCTTCACGTCTGTTTTACTGTATCCCTCTGACCTTCTTATTGACGATGAAACACGGAAACTACATCGGAATTAAATACAAAAGGCACAAAGCCGACTTAAGTTCAAGAAGACTGACTCTTCTTAATGTCTATGTTTTGAACCATTCCTGTAACACTAATTATAGATTACGATGCTTCACTTCAGGTTTACTGTATCCCTCTGACCTGCTTATTGACGATCAAGCACAGAAAATTCATCGGAATTAAATACAAAAGGCACAATGCCGACTTCAGTACAAGAAGACTGACTCTTCTCACTGTCTATGTTTTGAACCATTCCTGTGACACTTGTTATTGATTCCGATGCTTCACTTAAGGTTCACTGTATCCCTCTGACATTCTTATTGACGATGAAACAAAGAAGTTGCATCTTAATTAAATACAAAAGGCACAATGCCGACTTAAGTACAAGAATTCTGACTCTTCGTACTGTCTATATTTTGAACCATCCCTGTGACACTAGTTATAGATTCCGATGCTTCACTCCAGGTTTGCTGTATCCCTTGGACCTTCTTATTTACGATGAAACACAGAAATTGCATGAGAATGTAATTGGAAAGGCATAATACCGACTTAAGTACAAGAAAACTGACTCGTCTAACTGTTTATGTTTTGAACCATTCCTGTGACACTAGTTAAAGTTTCCGATGCTTCACTTCAGGTTTACTGTATCCCTGTGACCTTCCTATTGACGACGAATCATAGAAATTGCATCGGAATTAAATACAAAAGGCAGAATGCCGACATAAGTACAAGTAAACTGACACTTCTTACTGTCTATGTTTTGACCATTCCTGTGACACTTGTTATAGATTCCAATGCTTCAATTCAGGTTTACTGTATCCAGCTGACCTTCTTGTTGACGATGAAGCACAGAAATTGCATAGGAATTAAATACAAATGGCACAATGCCGACTTAAGTACAAGAAGACTGATTCTTCTTACTGTCTACGTTTTGAACCATTCCTGTGACACTAGTTATTGATTCCGATGCTTCACTTCTGTTTTACTGTATCCCTCTGACCTTCTTATTGACGATGAAACACAGAAATTGCATCGGAATTAAATACAAAAGGCACAATGCCGACTTAAGTACAAGAAGACTGACTCTTCCTACTGTCTATGTTTTGAACCATTCCTGTGACACTAGTTTTAAATTCCGATGCTTCACTTCAGGTTCTCTGTATCCCTCTGACCTCCTTATTGACGATGAAACACAGAAATTGCATCTTAATTAAATACAGAAGGCACAATGCCGACTTAAGTACAAGAAGACTGACTCTTCTTACTGTCAATGTTTCTACCATTCCTGTGACACTAGTTATAGATTCCGATGCTTCACCTCAGGTTTACTGTATCCCTCTGATCTTCTTATTGACGATGAAACACAGAAATTGCATCGGAATTAAATATAAAAGGCACAATGCCGACATAAGTACACAAAGGCTGACTCTTCTTACTCTCTATGTTTGAACCATTCCTGTGATACTAGTTATGGATTCCGATGCTTCACTTCAGGTTCACTGTATAACTCTGACCTTCTTATTGTCGACGAAAAACAGAAATTGCACCGGAATTAAATACAAAAGGCACAAAGCCGACTTAAGTACAAGAAAACTGACTCTTCTTACTGTCTACGTTTTGAACCATTTCTGTGACACTAGTTATAGATTCCGAAGCTTCACTTCAGGTTTACTGTATCCCTCTGATCTCCTTATTGACGATGAAACACAGAAATTGCATCGGAATTAATTACAAAAGGCACAATGCCGACTCAAGTACAAGAAGACTGGCTCTTCTTACTGTATTTGTTTTGAACCATTCCTGTGACACTAGCTATAGATTCCGAAGCTTCACTTCAGGTTTACTGTATCCCTCTGACCTTCTTATTGACGATGAAACACAGAAATTGCATCGGAATTAAATACAAAAGGCACAAAGCCGACTTAAGTACAAGAAAACTGACTCTTCTTACTGTCTATGTTTTGAACCATTCCTGTGACACTAGTTATAGATTCCGATGCTTCACTTCAGGTTTACTGTATCCCTCTGACGCTCTTATTGACTATGAAACACAGAAGTTGCATCCGAATTAAATACAAAAGGCACAATGACGACCCAAGTACAAGAAGTCTGGCTCTTCTTACTGTCTATGTTTTGAACCGTTTCTGTGGAACCAATTTATAGATTCCGATGCTCCCCTTCAGGGTTACTGTATCCCTCTGACCTTCTTATTGACGAAGAAACACAGAAATTGCATCGTAATTATATTGAAAAGGCCCAATGCCGACTTAAGTACAATAAGACTGACTCTTCCTACTGTCTTTGTTTTGAACCATTCCTGTGACACTATTTATAGATTCCGATGCTTCACTTCAGGTTTACTGTATCCCTCTGACCTTCTTATTGTCGATGAAACACAGAAATTGCATCGGAATTAAATACAAAGGCACAAAGCCGACTTAAGTACAAGAAAACTGACTCTTCTTACTGTCTATGTTTGGAAGAATTCCTGTGACACTAGTTATAGATTCCGATGCTTCACTTCAGGTTTACTGTATCCCCCTGACCTTCTTATTCACGATGAAACACAGAAATTGCATCGGAATTAATTACAAAAGGCACAATGCCGACTCAAGTACAAGAAGACTGGCTCTTCTTACTGTCTTTGTTTTGAACCATTCCTGTGACACTAGCTATAGATTCCTATGCTTCACTTCAGGTTTACTGTATCCCTCTGACCTTCTTATTGACGATGAAACACAGACATTCAATCGGAATTATATACAAAAGGCACAATGCCGACTTAAGTACAAGAAGACTGACTCTTCTTACAGTCTATGTTTTGAACCATTCCTGTGACACTAGTTATTGATTCCGATGCTTCACTTCAGGATAACTGTATCCCTCTGACCTTCTTATTGACGATCAAACACAGAAAATTGATCGGAATTATATACAAAAGGCACAATGCCGACTCAAGTACAAGAAGACTGGCTCCTCTTACTGTCTATGATTTGAACCATTCCTGTGACACTAGTTATAGATTCCGATGCTTAACTTCAGGTTCACTGTATCCAGCTGACCATCTTATTGACGATGAAGCACAGAAATTGCATTGGAATTAAATACAAAAGGCACAATGCCGACTTAAGTACAAGAAGACTGACTCTTCTTACTGTCTATGATTTGAACCATTCCTGTGACACTAGTTATAGATTCCGATGCTTCACGTCAGTTTTACTGTATCCCTCTGACCTTCTTATTGACGATGAAACACAGAAACTACATCGGAATTAAATACAAAAGGCACAATGCAGACTTAAGTACAAGAAGACTGACTGTTCCTACTGTCTATGTTTTGAACCATTCCTGTGACACTAGTTTTAGATTCCGATGCTTCACTTCAGGTTTTATGTATACCTCTGACCTCCTTATTGACGAAGAAACACAGAAATTGCATCTTAATTAAATACAAAAGGCACAATGCCGACTTAAGTACAAAAAGACTGACTGTTCTTACTGTCAATGTTTCTACCATTCCTGTGACACTAGTTATAGATTCCGATGCTTCACTTCAGGTTTACTGTATCCCTCTGATCTTCTTTTTACGATGAAACACAGAAATTGCATCAGAATTAAATATAAAAGGCACAATGCCGAATTAAGGACACAGAGACTGACTCTTCTTACTCTCTATGTTTGAACCATTCCTGTGACACTAGTTATGGTTCCGATGCTTCACTTCAGGTTTAATGTATCCCTCTGACCTTATTGTCGACGAAACACAGAAATTGCATCGGAATTAAATACAAAAGGCCCAAAGCCGACTTAAGTACAAGAAAACTGACTCTTCTTACTGTCTATGTTTTGAACCATTCCTGTGACACTAGTTATAGATTCCGATGCTTCACTTCAGGTTTACTGTATCCCTCTGACCTCCTTATTGACCATGAAACACAGAAATTGCATCGGAATTAATTACAGAAGGCACAATGTCGACTCAAGTACAAGAAGACTGGCTCTTCTTACTGTCCTTCTTTTGAACCATTCCTGTGACACTAGCTATGGATTCCTATGCTTCACTTCAGGTTTACTGTACCCCTCTGACCTTATTATTGACGATGAAACACAGAAATTGCTTCGGAATTAAATACAAAAGGCACAATGCCGACTTAAGTACAAGAAGACTGACTCTTCTTACTGTCTATGCTTTGAACCATTCCTGTGACACTAGTTATAGATTCCGATGCTTCACATCAGGTATACTGTATCCCTCTTACCTTCTTATTGACGATCAAACACAGAAAATTGATCGGAATTATATACAAAAGGCACAATGCCGACTCAAGTACAAGAAGACTGGCTCTTCTTACTGTCTATGATTTGAACCATTCCTGTGACAGTAGTTATAGATTATGATGCCTTACGTCTGGTTTACTATAGTCCTCTGGCCTTCTTATTGACGATGAAACACAGAAATTGCATCTTAATTAAATACAAAATTCACAATGCCGACATCAGTACAAGTATACTGACTCTTCTTACTGTCTATGGTTTGAATCATTCCTCTGACACTAGTTATAGATTCCGTTGCTTCACTTCAGGTTTACTGTATCCCTCTGACCTTCTTATTGACGATCAAGCACAGAAAATTCATCGGAATTAAATACAAAAGGCACAATGCCAACTCAGGTACAAGAAGACTAACTCTTCTTACTGTCTATGTTTTGAACCATTTCTGTGACACTAGTTATAGATTCCGATGCTTCACTCCAGGTTTACTGTATCCCTCTGACCTTCTTACTGACGATCAAGCAAAGAAAATTCATCGGAATTAAATACAAAAGGGACAATGCCAACTGGCTCTTCTTACTGTCTATGTTTTGAACCATTTCTGTGACACTAGTTATAGATTCCGATGCTTAACTTCAGGTTTACTGTATCCCTCTGACCTTCGTATTGACGAAGATATACAGATATTGCATCGGAATTAAATACAAAAGGCACAATGCCCACTTAAGTACAAGAAGACTGACACATCTTACTGTCTATGTTTTGAACCATTCCTGTGACACTAGATATAGATTCAGATGCTTCACTTCAGGTTTACTGTATCCAGCTGACCTTCTTATTGACGATGAAGCACATAAATTGCATCGGAATTAAATACAAAATTCACAATCCCGACTAATGAATAAGAAGACTGACTCTACTTACTGTTTATGTTTTGAAATATTCCTGTGACACTAGTTATAGATTCTGATGCTTCACTTCAGGTTTACTATTACCAGGTGACCTTCTTATTGACGATGAAACACAGAAATTGCATCGGAATTAATTACATAAGGCACAATGCCGACTTAAGTACAAGAAATCTGACTCTTCTTACTGTCTATGGTTTGAACCATTCCTGTGACACTAGTTATGGATTCCAATGCTGCACTTCAGGTTTACTGTATCCCTCTGACCTTCTTATTGACGATGAAACACGCAAATTGCAGCGGAAAATAAATACAAAAGGCACAATGCCGACTTAAGTACAAGAAGATTGACTCTTCCTACTGTCAATGTTTTGAACCATTCCTGTGACACTAGTTATAGATTCCGATGCTTCACTTCAGGTTTACTGTATCCCTCTGACGCTCTTATTGACGATGAAACACAGAAGTTGCATCCGAATTAAATACAAAAGGCACAATGACGACCCAAGTACAAGAAGACTGGCTCTTCTTACTGTCTATGATTTGAACCATTACTGTGACACTAGTTTATAGATTCCGACGCTTCCCTTCAGGTTTACTGTATCCCTTTGAACATCTTATTGACGACAAAACACAGAAATTGCATCTGAATTAAATACAAAATGCACAATGCCGACTTAAGTACAAGAAGACTGTCTCCTCCTACTGTCTATGTTTTGAACCATTGCTGTGACACTAGTTTTAGATTCCGATGCTTCACTTCAGGTTTTCTGTATGCCTCTGACCTCCTTATTGACGATGAAACACAGAAATTACATCTTAATTAAATACAAAAGGCACAATGCCAACTTAAGTACAAGAAGACTGACTCTTCTTACTGTCAATGCTTTCTTCCATTCCTGTGACACTAGTTATAGATTCCGATGCTTCACTTCAGGTTTACTGTATCCCTCTGATCTTCTTATTGACGATGAAACACAGAAATTTCATCGGAATTAAATATAAAAATGCACAATGCCGACTTAAGTACACAAAGACTGACTCTTCTTACTCTCATTGTTTGAACCATTCCTGTGACACTAGTTATAGATTCCGATGCTTAACTTCAGGTTCACTGTATCCAGCTGACCATCTTATTGACGATGAAGCACAGAAATTGCATCGGAATTAAATACAAAAGGCACAATGCCGACTTAAGGACAAGAAGACTGACTCTTCTTACTGTCTATGTTTTGAACCATTCCTGTGACACTAGTTATAGATTCCGATGCTTCACGTCTGTTTTACTGTATCCCTCTGACCTTCTTATTGACGATGAAACACGGAAACTACATCGGAATTAAATACAAAAGGCACACAGCCGACTTAAGTTCAAGAAGACTGACTCTTCTTAATGTCTATGTTTTGAACCATTCCTGTAACACTAATTATAGATTACGATGCTTCACTTCAGGTTTACTGTATCCCTCTGACCTGCTTATTGACGATCAAGCACAGAAAATTCATCGGAATTAAATACAAAAGGCACAATGCCGACGTCAGTACAAGAAGACTGACTCTTCTCACTGTCTATGTTTTGAACCATTCCTGTGACACTTGTTATTGATTCCGATGCTTCACTTAAGGTTCACTGTATCCCTCTGACATTCTTATTGACGATGAAACAAAGAAATTGCATCTTAATTAAATACAAAAGGCACAATGCCGACTTAAGTACAAGAATTCTGACTTCTCGTACTGTCTATATTTTGAACCATCCCTGTGACACTAGTTATAGATTCCGATGCTTCACTCCAGGTTTGCTGTATCCCTTGGACCTTCTTATTTACGATGAAACACAGAAATTGCATGAGAATGTAATTGGAAAGGCATAATACCGACTTAAGTACAAGAAAACTGACTCATCTAACTGTTTATGTTTTGAACCATTCCTGTGACACTAATTAAAGTTTCCGATGCTTCACTTCAGGTTTACTGTATCCCTGTGACCTTCTTATTGACGACGAATCATAGAAATTGCATCGGAATTAAATACAAAAGGCAGAATGCCGACATAAGTACAAGTAAACTGACACTTCTTACTGTCTATGTTTTGACCATTCCTGTGACACTAGTTATAGATTCCAATGCTTCACTTCAGGTTTACTGTATCCCCCTGACCTTCTTATTGACGATGAAACACAGAAAGTGCATCGGAATTAAATACAAAAGGCAGTATGCCGATTGAAGTACAAGAAGACTGACTCTATCTATTGTCTATGTTTTGAATCATTCCGATGACACTAGTTATAGACTCCGATGCTTCACTTCAGGTTTACTGTATCCCTCTGACCTTCTTATTGACGATGAAACACAGAAATTGCATCGGAATTAAATACAAAAGGCACAAAGCCGACTTAAGTACAAGAAAACTGACTCTTCTTACTGTCTATGTTTTGAACCATTCCTGTGACACTAGTTATAGATTCCGATGCTTCACTTCAGGTTTACTGAATCCCTCTGACGCTCTTATTGACTATGAAACACAGAAGTTGCATCCGAATTAAATACAAAAGGCACAATGACGACCCAAGTACAAGAGGTCTGGCCCTTCTTACTGTCTATGTTTTGAACCGTTTCTGTGGAACCAATTTATAGATTCCGATGCTCCCCTTCAGGGTTACTGTATCCCTCTGACCTTCTTATTGACGAAGAAACACAGAAATTGCATCGTAATTATATTGAAAAGGCCCAATGCCGACTTAAGTACAATAAGACTGACTCTTCCTACTGTCTTTGTTTTGAACCATTCCTGTGACACTATTTATAGATTCCGATGCTTCACTTCAGGTTTACTGTATCCCTCTGACCTTCGTATTGACGATGAAACACAGAAATTGCGTTGGAATTAAATACAAAAGGCACAATGCCGACTTAAG
The DNA here is from genome assembly GCF_021461385.2 of Schistocerca piceifrons. Classification (NCBI taxonomy): domain Eukaryota; kingdom Metazoa; phylum Arthropoda; class Insecta; order Orthoptera; family Acrididae; genus Schistocerca; species Schistocerca piceifrons. The sequence goes on along the minus strand of NW_025728205.1, from coordinate 240,956 downwards.
TACAAAAAGAGTGACTCTTCTTACTGTCTACGTTTTGAACCACTCCTGTGACACTAGTTATAGATTCCGATGCTTCACTTCAGTTTTACTGTATCCCTCTGACCTTCTTATTGACGATGAAACACAGATATTGCATCGTAATTAAATACAAGAGGCACAATGCCGACTTAAGTACAAGAAGACTGACTCTTCCTACTGTCTATGTTTTGAACCATTCCTGTGACACTAGTTTTAGATTCCGATGCTTCACTTCAGGGTTTTTGTATCCCTCTGACCTCCTTATTGACGATGAAACACAGAAATTGCATCTTAAATAAATACAAAAGGCACAATGCCGACTTAAGTACAAGAAGACTGACTCTTCTTACTGTCAATGTTTCTACCATTCCTGTGAGACTAGTTATAGATTCCGATGCTTCACTTCAGGTTTACTGTATCCCTCTGATCTTCTTATTGACGATGAAACACAGAAATTGCAATGGAATTAAATACAAAAGGCACAAAGCCGACTTAAGTACAAGGAAACTGACTCTTCTTACTGTCTATGTTTTGAACCATTCCTGTGACACTAGTTATAGATTCCGATGCTTCACTTCAGGTTTACTGTATCCCTCTGACCTCCTTATTGACGATGAAACACAAAAATTGCATCGGAATTAATTACAAAAGGCACAATGACGACTCAAGTACAAGAAGACTGGCTCTTCTTACTGTCTTTGTTTGAACCATTCCTGTGACACTAGCTATAGATTCCTATGCTTCACTTCAGGTTTACTGTATCCCTCTGACCTTCTTATTGACGATGAAACACAGAAATTGAATCGGAATTATACACAAAAGGCACAATGCCGACTTAAGTACAAGAAGACTGACTCTTCTTACTGTCTATGTTTTGAACCATTCCTGTGACACTATTTATATATTCCGATGCTTCACTTCAGGTTAACTGTATCCCTCTGACCTTCTTATTGACGATCAAACACAGAAAATTGATCGGAATTACATACAAAAGGCACAATGCCGACTCAAGTACAAGAAGACTGGCTCCCCTTTCTGTCTATGATTTGAACCATCTCTGTGACACTAGTTATAGATTACGATGCTTAACTTCAGGTTCACTGTATCCAGCTGACCATCTTATTGACGATGAAGCACAGAAATTGCATGGGAATTAAATACAAAAGGCACAATGCCGACTTAAGTACAAGAAGACTGACTCTTCTTACTGTCTATGTTTTGAATCATTCCTGTGACACTAGTTATAGATTCCGATGCTTCACGTCAGTTTTACTGTATCCCTCTGACCTTCTTATTGACGATGAAACACAGAAACTACATCGGAATTAAATACAAAAGAAACAAAGCCGACTTAAGTTCAAGAAGACTGACTCTTCTTACTGTCTATGCTTTGAACCATTCCTGTAACACTAGTTATAGATTACGATGCTTTACGTCTGGTTTACTGCAGTCCTCTGACCTTCTTATTGACGATGAAACACAGAAATTGCATCTTAATTAAATACAAAAGGCACAATGCCGACTTCAGTACAAGAATACTGGCTCTTCTTACTGCCTATGTTTTGAACCATTTCTGTGACACTAGTTATGGATTCCGATGCTTCCCTTCAGGTTTACTGTATCCCTCTGACCTTCTTATTGACGAAGAATCACAGAAATTGCATCGGAATTATATTCAAAAGGCCCAATGCCGACTTAAGTACAAGAAGACTGACCCTTCCTACTTTCTTTGTTTTGAACCATTCCTGTGACACTAGTTATGGATTCCGATGCTTCACTTCAGGTTTACTGTATCCCTCTGACCTTCGTATTGACGATGAAACACAGAAATTGCATCGGAATTAAATACAAAAGGCACAATGCCGACTTAAGTACAAAAAGAGTGACTCTTCTTACTGTCTATGTTTTGAACCATTTCTGTGACACTAGTTATAGATTCCGATGCTTCACTTCAGGTTTACTGTATCCCACTGACCTTCTTATTGACGACAAAACACAGAAATTGCATCTTCATTAAATACATAAGGCACAATGCAGACGTAAGTACAAGAAGACTGACTCTTCTTACTGTCTATGTTTTGAATCATTGCTCTGACACTAGTTATAGATTCCGTTGCTTCACTTCAGGTTTACTGTATCCCTCTGACCTTCTTATTGACGATCAAGCACAGAAAATTCATCGGAATTAAATACAAAAGGCACAATGCCAACTCAGGTACAAGAAGACTGGCTCTTCTTACTGTCTATGTTTTGAACCATTTCTGTGACACTAGTTATAGATTCCGATGCTTCACTCCAGGTTTACTGTATCCCTCTGACCTTCTTACTGACGATCAAGCAAAGAAAATTCATCCGAATTAAATACAAAAGGGACAATGCCAACTGGCTCTTCTTACTGTCTATGTTTTTGAACCATTTCTGTGACACTAGTTATAGATTCCGATGCTTAACTTCAGGTTTACTGTATCCCTCTGACCTTCGTATTGACGAAGATATACAGATATTGCATCGGAATTAAATACAAAAGGCACAATGCCCACATAAGTACAAGAAGACTGACTCATCTTACTGTCTATGTTTTGAACCATTCCTGTGACACTAGATATAGATTCAGATGCTTCACTTCAGGTTTACTGTATCCAGCTGACCTTCTTATTGACGATGAAGCACATAAATTGCATCGGAATTAAATACAAAATTCACAATGCCGACTAATGAATAAGAAGACTGACTCTACTTACTGTTTATGTTTTGAAATATTCCTGTGACACTAGTTATAGATTCCGATGCTTCACTTCAGGTTAACTATTACCAGGTGACCTTCTTAATGACGATGAAACACAGAAATTGCATCGGAATTAATTACATAAGGCACAATGCCGACTTAAGTACAAGAACTCTGACTCTTCTTACTGTCTATGGTTTGAACCATTCCTGTGACACTAGTTATGGATTCCAATGCTGCACTTCAGGTTTACTGTATCCCTCTGACCTTCTTATTGACGATGAAACACGCAAATTGCAGCGGAAAATAAATACAAAAGGCACAATGCCGACTTAAGTACAAGAAGATTGACTCTTCCTACTGTCAATGTTTTGAACCATTCCTGTGACACTAGTTATAGATTCCGATGCTTCACTTCAGGTTTACTGTATCCCTCTGACGCTCTTATTGACGATGAAACACAGAAGTTGCATCCGAATTAAATACAAAAGGCACAATGACGACCCAAGTACAAGAAGACTGGCTCTTCTTACTGTCTATGTTTTGAACCATTACTGTGACACTAGTTATAGATTCCGACGCTTCCCTTCAGGTTTACTGTATCCCTTTGAACTTCTTATTGACGACAAAACACAGAAATTGCATCTGAATTAAATACAAAATGCACAATGCCGACTTAAGTACAAGAAGACTGACTCCTCCTACTGTCTATGTTTTGAACCATTGCTGTGACACTAGTTTTAGATTCCGATGCTTCACTTCAGGTTTTCTGTATGCCTCTGACCTCCTTATTGACGATGAAACACAGAAATTACATCTTAATTAAATACAAAAGGCACAATGCCAACTTAAGTACAAGAAGACTGACTCTTCTTACTGTCAATGCTTTCTTCCATTCCTGTGACACTAGTTATAGATTCCGATGCTTCACTTCAGGTTTACTGTATCCCTCTGATCTTCTTATTGACGATGAAACACAGAAATTGCATCGGAATTAAATATAAAATGCACAATGCCGACTTAAGTACACAAAGACTGACTCTTCTTACTCTCATTGTTTGAACCATTCCTGTGACACTAGTTATAGATTCCGATGCTTAACTTCAGGTTCACTGTATCCAGCTGACCATCTTATTGACGATGAAGCACAGAAATTGCATCGGAATTAAATACAAAAGGCACAATGCCGACTTAAGGACAAGAAGACTGACTCTTCTTACTGTCTATGTTTTGAACCATTCCTGTGACACTAGTTATAGATTCCGATGCTTCACGTCTGTTTTACTGTATCCCTCTGACCTTCTTATTGACGATGAAACACGGAAACTACATCGGAATTAAATACAAAAGGCACAAAGCCTACTTAAGTTCAAGAAGACTGACTCTTCTTAATGTCTATGTTTTGAACCATTCCTGTAACACTAATTATAGATTCCGATGCTTCACTTCAGGTTTACTGTATCCCTCTGACCTGCTTATTGACGATCAAGCACAGAAAATTCATCGGAATTAAATACAAAAGGCACAATGCCGACTTCAGTACAAGAAGACTGACTCTTCTCACTGTCTATGTTTTGAACCATTCCTGTGACACTTGTTATTGATTCCGATGCTTCACTTAAGGTTCACTGTATCCCTCTGACATTCTTATTGACGATGAAACAAAGAAATTGCATCTTAATTAAATACAAAAGGCACAATGCCGACTTAAGTATAAGAATTCTGACTCTTCGTACTGTCTATATTTTGAACCATCCCTGTGACACTAGTTATAGATTCCGATGCTTCACTCCAGGTTTGCTGTATCCCTTGGACCTTCTTATTTACGATGAAACACAGAAATTGCATGAGAATGTAATTGGAAAGGCATAATACCGACTTAAGTACAAGAAAACTGACTCGTCTAACTGTTTATGTTTTGAACCATTCCTGTGACACTAGTTAAAGTTTCCGATGCTTCACTTCAGGTTTACTGTATCCCTGTGACCTTCTTATTGACGACGAATCATAGAAATTGCATCGGAATTAAATACAAAAGGCAGAATGCCGACATAAGTACAAGTAAACTGACACTTCTTACTGTCTATGTTTTGACCATTCCTGTGACACTAGTTATAGATTCCAATGCTTCACTTCAGGTTTACTGTATCCCCCTGACCTTCTTATTGACGATGAAACACAGAAAGTGCATCGGAATTAAATACAAAAGGCAGTATGCCGATTGAAGTACAAGAAGACTGACTCTATCTATTGTCTATGTTTTGAATCATTCCGATGACACTAGTTATAGATTCCGATGCTTCACTTCAGGTTTACTGTATCCCTCTGACCTTCTTATTGACGATGAAACACAGAAATTGCATCGGAATTAAATACAAAAGGCACAAAGCCGACTTAAGTAAAAGAAAACTGACTCTTCTTACTGTCTATGTTTTGAACCATTCCTGTGACACTAGTTATAGATTCCGATGCTTCACTTCAGGTTTACTGTATCCCTCTGACACTCTTATTGACTATGAAACACAGAAGTTGCATCCGAATTAAATACAAAAGGCACAATGACGACCCAAGTACAAGAAGTCTGGCTCTTCTTACTGTCTATGTTTTGAACCGTTTCTGTGGAACCAATTTATAGATTCCGATGCTCCCCTTCAGGGTTACTGTATCCCTCTGACCTTCTTATTGACGAAGAAACACAGAAATTGCATCGTAATTATATTGAAAAGGCCCAATGCCGACTTAAGTACAATAAGACTGACTCTTCCTACTGTCTTTGTTTTGAACCATTCCTGTGACACTATTTATAGATTCCGATGCTTCACTTCAGGTTTACTGTATCCCTCTGACCTTCGTATTGACGATGAAACACAGAAATTGCGTTGGAATTAAATACAAAAGGCACAATGCCGACTTAAGTACAAAAAGAGTGACTCTTCTTACTGTCTACGTTTTGAACCACTCCTGTGACACTAGTTATAGATTCCGATGCTTCACTTCAGTTTTACTGTATCCCTCTGACCTTCTTATTGACGATGAAACACAGATATTGCATCGTAATTAAATACAAGAGGCACAATGCCGACTTAAGTACAAGAAGACTGACCCTTCCTACTGTCTATGTTTTGAACCATTCCTGTGACACTAGTTTTAGATTCCGATGCTTCACTTCAGGGTTTTTGTATCCCTCTGACCTCCTTATTGACGATGAAACACAGAAATTGCATCTTAAATAAATACAAAAGGCACAATGCCGACTTAAGTACAAGAAGACTGACTCTTCTTACTGTCAATGTTTCTACCATTCCTGTGAGACTAGTTATAGATTCCGATGCTTCACTTCAGGTTTACTGTATCCCTCTGATCTTCTTATTGACGATGAAACACGGAAATTGCACTGGAATTAAATACAAAAGGCACAAAGCCGACTTAAGTACAAGGAAACTGACTCTTCTTACTGTCTATGTTTTGAACCATTCCTGTGACACTAGTTATAGATTCCGATGCTTCACTTCAGGTTTACTGTATCCCTCTGACCTCCTTATTGACGATGAAACACAGAAATTGCATCGGAATTAATTACAAAAGGCACAATGACGACTCAAGTACAAGAAGACTGGCTCTTCTTACTGTCTTTGTTTGAACCATTCCTGTGACACTAGCTATAGATTCCTATGCTTCACTTCAGGTTTACTGTATCCCTCTGACCTTCTTATTGACGATGAAACACAGAAATTGAATCGGAATTATACACAAAAGGCACAATGCCGACTTAAGTACAAGAAGACTGACTCTTCTTACTGTCTATGTTTTGAACCATTCCTGTGACACTAGTTATATATTCCGATGCTTCACTTCAGGTTAACTGTATCCCTCTGACCTTCTTATTGACGATCAAACACAGAAAATTTATCGGAATTATATACAAAAGGCACAATGCCGACTCAAGTACAAGAAGACTGGCTCCCCTTTCTGTCTATGATTTGAACCATCTCTGTGACACTAGTTATAGATTACGATGCTTCAATCAGTTTTACTGTATCCCTCTGACCTTCTTATTGACGATGAAACACAGAAACTACATCGAAAATAAATACAAAAGAAACAAAGCCGACTTAAGTTCAAGAAGACTGACTCTTCTTACTGTCTATGCTTTGAACCATTCCTGTAACACTAGTTATAGATTACGATGCTTTACGTCTGGTTTACTGCAGTCCTCTGACCTTCTTATTGACGATGAAACACAGAAATTGCATCTTAATTAAATACAAAAGGCACAATGCCGACTTCAGTACAAGAATACTGACTCTTCTTACTGTCTATGGTTTGAACCATTCCTCTGACACTAGTTATAGATTCCGATGCTTCACTTCAGGTTTACTGTATCCCTCTGACCTTCTTATTGGCGATCAAGCACAGAAAATTCATCGGAATTAAATACAAAAGGCACAATGCCAACTCAAGTAAAAGAAGACTGGCTCTTCTTACTGCCTATGTTTTGAACCATTTCTGTGACACTAGTTATGGATTCCGATGCTTCCCTTCAGGTTTACTGTATCCCTCTGACCTTCTTATTGACGAAGAATCACAGAAATTGCATCGGAATTATATTCAAAAGGCCCAATGCCGACTTAAGTACAAGAAGACTGACCCTTCCTACTTTCTTTGTTTTGAACCATTCCTGTGACACTAGTTATGGATTCCGATGCTTCACTTCAGGTTTACTGTATCCCTCTGACCTTCGTATTGACGAAGAAACACAGAAATTGCATCGGAATTAAATACAAAAGGCACAATGCCGACTTAAGTACAAAAAGAGTGACTCTTCTTACTGTCTATGTTTTGAACCATTTCTGTGACACTAGTTATAGATTCCGATGCTTCACTTCAGGTTTACTGTATCCCACTGACCTTCTTATTGACGACAAAACACAGAAATTGCATCTTCATTAAATACATAAGGCACAATGCAGACGTAAGTACAAGAAGACTGACTCTCCTTACTGTCTATGTTTTGAACCATTCCTGTGACACTAGTAATAGATTCCGTGCTTCACTTCAGGTTTATTGTATACCTCTGTCCTTCTTATTGACGATCAAACACAGAAAATGCATCGGAATTATATACAAATGGCACAATGCCGACTCAAGTACAAGAAGACTGGCTCTTCTTACTGTCTATGTTTTGAACCATTCCTGTGACACTAGTTATAGATTCCGATGCTTCAATTCAGGTTTACTGTATCCAGCTGACCTTCTTGTTGACGATGAAGCACAGAAATTGCATAGGAATTAAATACAAATGGCACAATGCCGACTTAAGTACAAGAAGACTGATTCTTCTTACTGTCTACGTTTTGAACCATTTCTGTGACACTAGTTATTGATTCCGATGCTTCACTTCTGTTTTACTGTATCCCTCTGACCTTCTTATTGACGATGAAACACAGAAATTGCATCGGAATTAAATACAAAAGGCACAATGCCGACTTAAGTACAAGAAGACTGACTCTTCCTACTGTCTATGTTTTGAACCATTCCTGTGACACTAGTTTTAAATTCCGATGCTTCACTTCAGGTTTTCTGTATCCCTCTGACCTCCTTATTGACGATGAAACACAGAAATTGCATCTTAATTAAATACAGAAGGCACAATGCCGACTTAAGTACAAGAAGACTGACTCTTCTTACTGTCAATGTTTCTACCATTCCTGTGACACTAGTTATAGATTCCGATGCTTCACTTCAGGTTTACTGTATCCCTCTGATCTTCTTATTGACGATGAAACACAGAAATTGCATCGGAATTAAATATAAAAGGCACAATGCCGACATAAGTACACAAAGGCTGACTCTTCTTACTCTCTATGTTTGAACCATTCCTGTGATACTAGTTATGGATTCCGATGCTTCACTTCAGGTTCACTGTATAACTCTGACCTTCTTATTGTCGACGAAATACAGAAATTGCACCGGAATTAAATACAAAAGGCACAAAGCCGACTTAAGTACAAGAAAACTGACTCTTCTTACTGTCTATGTTTTGAACCATTTCTGTGACACTAGTTATAGATTCCGAAGCTTCACTTGAGGTTTACTGTATCCCTCTGATCTCCTTATTGACGATGAAACACAGAAATTGCATCGGAATTAATTACAAAAGGCACAATGCCGACTCAAGTACAAGAAGACTGGCTCTTCTTACTGTATTTGTTTTGAACCATTCCTGTGACACTAGCTATAGATTCCGAAGCTTCACTTCAGGTTTACTGTATCCCTCTGACCTTCTTATTGACGATGAAACACAGATATTGCATCGTAATTAAATACAAGAGGCACAATGCCGACTTAAGTACAAGAAGACTGACTCTTCCTACTGTCTATGTTTTGAACCATTCCTGTGACACTAGTTTTAGATTCCGATGCTTCACTTCAGGGTTTTTGTATCCCTCTGACCTCCTTATTGACGATGAAACACAGAAATTGCATCTTAAATAAATGCAAAAGGCACAATGCCGACTTAAGTACAAGAAGACTGACTCTTCTTACTGTCAATGTTTCTACCATTCCTGTGAGACTAGTTATAGATTCCGATGCTTCACTTCAGGTTTACTGTATCCCTCTGATCTTCTTATTGACGATGAAACACAGAAATTGCACTGGAATTAAATACAAAAGGCACAAAGCCGACTTAAGTACAAGGAAACTGACTCTTCTTACTGTCTATGTTTTGAACCATTCCTGTGACACTAGTTATAGATTCCGATGCTTCACTTCAGGTTTACTGTATCCCTCTGACCTCCTTATTGACGATGAAACACAGAAATTGCATCGGAATTAATTACAAAAGGCACAATGACGACTCAAGTACAAGAAGACTGGCTCTTCTTACTGTCTTTGTTTGAACCATTCCTGTGACACTAGCTATAGATTCCTATGCTTCACTTCAGGTTTACTGTATCCCTCTGACCTTCTTATTGACGATGAAACACAGAAATTGAATCGGAATTATACACAAAAGGCACAATGCCGACTTAAGTACAAGAAGACTGACTCTTCTTACTGTCTATGTTTTGAACCATTCCTGTGACACTAGTTATATATTCCGATGCTTCACTTCAGGTTAACTGTATCCCTCTGACCTTCTTATTGACGATCAAACACAGAAAATTGATCGGAATTATATACAAAAGGCACAATGCCGATTCAAGTACAAGAAGACTGGCTCCCCTTTCTGTCTATGATTTGAACCATCTCTGTGACACTAGTTATAGATTACGATGCTTAACTTCAGGTTCACTGTATCCAGCTGACCATCTTATTGACGATGAAGCACAGAAATTGCTTGGGAATTAAATACAAAAGGCACAATGCCGACTTAAGTACAAGAAGACTGACTCTTCTTACTGTCTATGTTTTGAATCATTCCTGTGACACTAGTTATAGATTCCGATGCTTCACGTCAGTTTTACTGTATCCCTCTGACCTTCTTATTGACGATGAAACACAGAAACTACATCGGAATTAAATACAAAAGAAACAAAGCCGACTTAAGTTCAAGAAGACTGACTCTTCTTACTGTCTATGCTTTGAACCATTCCTGTAACACTAGTTATAGATTACGATGCTTTACGTCTGGTTTACTGCAGTCCTCTGACCTTCTTATTGACGATGAAACACAGAAATTGCATCTTAATTAAATACAAAAGGCACAATGCCGACTTCAGTACAAGAATACTGACTCTTCTTACTGTCTATGGTTTGAACCATTCCTCTGACACTAGTTATAGATTCCGATGCTTCACTTCAGGTTTACTGTATCCCTCTGACCTTCTTATTGGCGATCAAGCACAGAAAATTCATCGGAATTAAATACAAAAGGCACAATGCCAACTCAAGTAAAAGAAGACTGGCTCTTCTTACTGCCTATGTTTTGAACCATTTCTGTGACACTAGTTATGGATTCCGATGCTTCCCTTCAGGTTTACTGTATCCCTCTGACCTTCTTATTGACGAAGAATCACAGAAATTGCATCGGAATTATATTCAAAAGGCCCAATGCCGACTTAAGTACAAGAAGACTGACCCTTCCTACTTTCTTTGTTTTGAACCATTCCTGTGACACTAGTTATGGATTCCGATGCTTCACTTCAGGTTTACTGTATCCCTCTGACCTTCGTATTGACGATGAACACAGAAATTGCATCGGAATTAAATACAAAAGGCACAATGCCGACTTAAGTACAAAAAGAGTGACTCTTCTTACTGTCTATGTTTTGAACCATTTCTGTGACACTAGTTATAGATTCCGATGCTTCACTTCAGGTTTACTGTATCCCACTGACCTTCTTATTGACGACAAAACACAGAAATTGCATCTTCATTAAATACATAAGGCACAATGCAGACGTAAGTACAAGAAGACTGACTCTTCCTACTGTCTATGTTTTGAACCATTCCTGTGACACTAGTAATAGATTCCGATGCTTCACTTCAGGTTTATTGTATACCTCTGTCCTTCTTATTGACGATCAAACACAGAAAATGCATCGGAATTATATACAAATGGCACAATGCCGACTCAAGTACAAGAAGACTGGCTCTTCTTACTGTCTATGTTTTGAACCATTCCTGTGACACTAGTTATAGATTCCGATGCTTCAATTCAGGTTTACTGTATCCAGCTGACCTTCTTGTTGACGATGAAGCACAGAAATTGCATAGGAATTAAATACAAATGGCACAATGCCGACTTAAGTACAAGAAGACTGATTCTTCTTACTGTCTACGTTTTGAACCATTCCTGTGACACTAGTTATTGATTCCGATGCTTCACTTCTGTTTTACTGTATCCCTCTGACCTTCTTATTGACGATGAAACACAGAAATTGCATCGGAATTAAATACAAAATGCACAATGCCGACTTAAGTACAAGAAGACTGACTCTTCCTACTGTCTATGTTTTGAACCATTCCTGTGACACTAGTTTTAAATTCCGATGCTTCACTTCAGGTTTTCTGTATCCCTCTGACCTCCTTATTGACGATGAAACACAGAAATTGCATCTTAATTAAATACAGAAGGCACAATGCCGACTTAAGTACAAGAAGACTGACTCTTCTTACTGTCAATGTTTCTACCATTCCTGTGACACTAGTTATAGATTCCGATGCTTCACTTCAGGTTTGCTGTATCCCTCTGATCTTCTTATTGACGATGAAACACAGAAATTGCATCGGAATTAAATATAAAAGGCACAATGCCGACATAAGTACACAAAGGCTGACTCTTCTTACTCTCTATGTTTGAACCATTCCTGTGATACTAGTTATGGATTCCGATGCTTCACTTCAGGTTCACTGTATAACTCTGACCTTCTTATTGTCGACGAAAAACAGAAATTGCACCGGAATTAAATACAAAAGGCACAAAGCCGACTTAAGTACAAGAAAACTGACTCTTCTTACTGTCTATGTTTTGAACCATTTCTGTGACACTAGTTATAGATTCCGAAGCTTCACTTCAGGTTTACTGTATCCCTCTGATCTCCTTATTGACGATGAAACACAGAAATTGCATCGGAATTAATTACAAAAGGCACAATGCCGACTCAAGTACAAGAAGACTGGCTCTTCTTACTGTATTTGTTTTGAACCATTCCTGTGACACTAGCTATAGATTCCTATGCTTCACTTCAGGTTTACTGTATCCCTCTGACCTTCTTATTGACGATGAAACACAGAAATTGCATCGGAATTATATACAAAAGGCACAATGCCGACTTATGTACAAGAGGACTGACTCTTCTTACTGTCTATGTTTTGAACCATTCCTGTGACACTAGTTATAGATTCCGATGCTTCCCTTCAGGTTTACTGTATCCCTCTGACCTTCTTATTGACGATCAAACACAGAAAATTGATCGGAATTATATACAAAAGGCACAATGCCGACTCAAGTACAAGAAGACTGGCTCTTCTTACTGTATTTGTTTTGAACCATTCCTGTGACACTAGTTATAGATTCCGATGCTTCCCTTCAGGTTTACTGTATCCCTCTGACCTTCTTATTGACGATCAAACACAGAAAATTGATCGGAATTATATACAAAAGGCACAATGCCGACTCAAGTACAAGAAGACTGGCTCTCCTTACTGTATTTGTTTTGAACCATTCCTGTGACACTAGTTATAGATTCCGATGCTTCACTTCAGGTTTACTGTATCCATTTCACCTTCTTATTGACGATGAAACACAGAAATTGCATCTTAATTAAATACAGACGGCACAATGCCGACTTAAGTACAAGAAGATTGACTCTTCTTACTGTCTATGCTTTGAACCATTCCTGTGACACTAGTTATAGATTCCGATGCTTCACATCAGGTTTACTGTATCCCTCTGACCTTATTATTGACGATGAAACACAGATATTAAATCTTAATTAAATACAAAAGGCACAATGCCGACTTCAGTACAAGAACACTGACTCTTCTTACTGTCTATGGTTTGAACCATTCCTGTGACACTAGTTATAGATTCCGATGCTTCACTTCTGGTTTACTGTATCCCTCTGACCCTCTTATTGACGATCAAACACAGAAAATTCATCGGAATTAAATACAAAAGGCACAATGCCAACTCAGGTACAAGAAGACTGGCTCTTCTTACTGTCTATGTTTTGAACCATTTCTGTGACACTAGTTATAGATTCCGATGCTTCACTTCTGGTTTACTGTATCCCTCTGACCTTCTTATTGACGATCAAACACAGAAAATTCATCGGAATTAAATACAAAAGGCACAATGCCGACCCAAGTACAAGAAGACTGACTCTTCTTACTGTCTATGTTGTGATCCATTCCTGTGACACTACATATCGATTCAGATGCTTCACTTCAGGTTTACTATATCCAGCTGACCTTCTTATTGACGATGAAGCACATAAATTGCATCGGAATTAAATACAAAAGGCACAATGGCAACTAATGAACTAGAAGACTGACTCTACTTACTGTTTATGTTTTGAAATATTCCTGTGACACTAGTTATAGATTCCGATGCTTCACTTCAGGTTTACTATTACCAGCTGACCATCTTATTGACGATGAAGCACAGAAATTACATCGGAATTAAATACAAAAGGCACAATGCCGACTTAAGTTCAAGAAGACTGACTCTTCTTAATGTCTATGATTTGGACCATTCCTGTGACACTAGTTATAGATCCCGATGCTTTACTTTAGGTTTACTGTACCCAGCTGACCTTCGTATTGACGATGAAACACAGAAATTGCATCGGCATTTTATACAAAAGGCCCAATGCCGACTTAAGTACAAGAAGACTGACTCTTCTTACTGTCTATGTTTTGAACCATTCCTGTGACACTAGTTATAGATTATGATGCTTTACGTCTGGTTTACTGTAGTCCTCTGACCTTCTTATTGACGATGAAACACAGAAATTGCATCTTAATTAAATACATAAGGCACAATGCCGACTTAAGTACAAGAAAGCTGACTCTTCTTACTGTCTATGTTTTGAACCATTCCTGTGACACTACTTATGGATTCCGATGCTGCACTTCAGGTTTACTGTATCCCTCTGACCTTCTTATTGACGATGAAACACATAAATTGCAGCGGAAAATAAATACAAAAGGCACAATGCCAACTAATGAACAAGAAGACTGACTCTACTTACTGTATATGTTTTGAAATATTCCTGTGACACTAGTTATAGATTCCGATGCTTCACTTCAGGTTTACTATTACCAGCTGGCCATTTTATTGACGATGAAACACAGAAATTACATCGGAATTAAATACAAAAGGCACAATGCCGACTTAAGTTCAAGAAGACTGACTCTTCTTAATGTCTATGATTTGGACCATTCCTGTGACACTAGTTATACATTCCGATGCTTCACTTCAGGTTTACTGTATCCCTCTGACCTTCTTATTGACGATCAAGCACACAAAATTCATCGGAATGAAATACAAAAGGCACAATGCCAACTCAGGTACAAGAGGACTGGCTCTTCTTACTGTCTATGTTTTGAACCATTTCTGTGACACTAGTTATAGATTCCGATGCTTAACTTCAGGTTTACTGTATCACTCTGACCTTCTTATTGACGATGAAACACAGAAATTGCATCTTAATTAAATACAAAAGGCACAATGCCGACTTCAGTACAAGAAGACTGACTCTTCCTACTGTCTATGTTTTGAACCATTCCTGTGACACTTGTTATAGATTATGATGCTTTACGTCTGGTTTACTGTAGGCCTCTGACCTTGTTATTGACGATGAAACACAGAAATTGCATCTTAATTAAATACAAAAGGCACAATGCCGACTTCAGTACAAGAATACTGACTCTTCTTACTGTCTATGGTTTGATTCATTCCTTTGACACTAGTTATAGATTCCGATGCTTCAATTCAGGTTTACTGTATCCCTGTGACCTTCTTATTGACAATCAAGCACAGAAAATTCATCGGAATTAAATACAAAAGGCACAATGCCAACTCAGGTACAAGAAGACTGGCTCTTCTTACTGTCTATGTTTTGAAACATTTCTGTGACACTAGTTATAGATTCCGATGCTTCACTTCTGGTTTACTGTATCCCTCTGACCTTCTTATTGACGATCAAACACAGAAAATTCATCGGAATTAAATACAAAAGGCACAATGCCGACCCAAGTACAAGAAGACTGGCTCTTCTTACTGTCTATGTTGTGATCCATTCCTGTGACACTACATATCGATTCAGATGCTTCACTTCAGGTTTACTGTATACAGCTGACCTTCTTATTGACGATGAAGCACATAAATTGCATCGGAATTAAATACAAAAGGCACAATGCCAACTAATGAACAAGAAGACTGATCTACTTACTGTTTATGTTTTGAAATATTCCTGTGACACTAGTTATAGATTCCGATGCTTCACTTCAGGTTTACTATTACCAGCTGACCATCTTATTGACGATGAAGCACAGAAATTACATCGGAATTAAATACAAAAGGCACAATGCCGACTTAAGTTCAAGAAGACTGACTCTTCTTAATGTCTATGATTTGGACCATTCCTGTGACACTAGTTATAGATTCCGATGCTTTACTTTAGGTTTACTGTACCCAGCTGACCTTATTGACGGTGAAAAACAGAAATTGCATCGGCATTTTATACAAAAGGCACAATGCCGACTTAAGTACAAGAAGACTGACTCTTCTTACTGTCTATGTTTTGAACCATTCCTGTGACACTTGTTATAGATTATGATGCTTTACGTCTGGTTTACTGTAGTCCTCTGACCTTCTTATTGACGATGAAACACAGAAATTGCATCTTAATTAAATACATAAGGCAGAATGCCGACTTAAGTACAAGAAAGCTGACTCTTCTTACTGTCTATGTTTTGAACCATTCCTGTGACACTATTTATGGATTCCGATGCTGCACTTCAGGTTTACTGTATCCCTCTGACCTTCTTATTGACGATCAAACACAGAAAATTCATCGGAATTATATACAAAAGGCACAATGCCGACTCAAGTACAAGAAGACTGGCTCTTCTTACTGTCTATGTTTTTAACCATTCCTGTGACACTAGTTATAGATTCCGATGCATCACTTCATGTTTACTGTATCCAGCTGACCTTCTTATTGACGATGAAGCACAGAAATTGCATAGGAATTAAATACAAATAGCACAATGCCGACTTATATACAAGAAGACTGACTCTTCTTACTGTCTACGTTTTGAACCATTCCTGAGACACTAGTTATACATTCCGATGCTTCACTTTAGGTTTACTGTATCCCTCTGACCTCCTGATTGACGATGAAGCACAGAAATTGCGTCGGAATTAAATACAAAAGGCACAATGCCGACTTTACGAGAAGACTGACTCTTCTTACTGTCTATGGTTTGAATCATACCTCTGACACTAGTTATAGATTCCGATGCTTCACTTCAGGTTTACTGTAGCGCTCTGACCTTCTTATTGACGATCCAGCACAGAAAATTCATCGGAATTAAATACAGAAAGCACAATGCCAACTCAGGTACAGGAAGACTGGCTCTTCTTGTTGTCTATGTTTTGAACCATTTCTGTGACACTAGTTATAGATTCCGATGCTTCACTTCAGGTTTACTGTATCACTCTGACCTTCTTATTGACGATCAAGCACAGATAATTCATCGGAATTAAATGCAAAAGGCACAATGCCAACTCAGGTACAAGAGGACGGGCACTTCTTACTGTCTATGTTTTGAACCATTCCTGTGACACTGGTTATAGATTCCGATGCTTCACATCAGGTTTACTGTATCCCTCTGACCTTATTATTGACGATGAAACACAGATATTAAATCTTAATTAAATGCAAAAGGCACAATGCCGACTTCAGTACAAGAACACTGACTCTTCTTACTGTCTATGGTTTGAACCATTCCTGTGACACTAGTTTTAGATTCCGATGCTTCACTTTAGGCTTACTGTATCCCTCTGACCTCCTTATTGACGATGAAACACGGAAATTGCATCGGAATTAATTACAAAAGGCACAATACCGACTCAAGTACAAGAAGACTGGCTCTTCTTACTGTCTTTGTTTTGAACCATTCCTGTGACACTAGCTATAGATTCCTATGCTTCACTTCAGGTTTACTGTATCCCTCTGACCTTCTTATTGACGATGAAACACAGAACTTGCAGCGGAATTATATACAAAAGGCACAATGCCGACTTAAGTACAAGAAGACTGGCTCTTCTTACTGACTATGATTTGAACCATTCCTGTGACACTAGTTACGGATTCCGATGCTGCACTTCAGGTTTACTGTATCCCTCTGACCTTCTTATTGTCGATGAAACACACAAATTGTAGCGGAAAATAAATACAAAAGGCACAATGCCGACTTAAGTAGAAGAAGATTGACTCTTCCCACTGTCTATGTTTTGAACCATTCCTGTGACACTAGTTATAGATTCCGATGCTTCACTTCAGGTTTACTGTATCCCTCTGACCTTCTTATTGACGAAGAAACACAGACATGGCATCGTAATTATATTCAAAATGCCCAATGCCGACTTAAGTACAAGAAAACTGACTCTTCTTACTGTCTATGTTTTTAACCATTCCTGTGACACTAGTTATAGATTCCGATGCTTCACTTCAGGTTAACTGTATCCCTCTGACCTTCTTATTGACGATCAAACACAGAAAATTGATCGGAATTATATACAAAAGGCACAATGCCGACTCAAGTACAAGAAGACTGGCTACTCTTACTGTCTATGATTTGAACCATTCCTGTGACACTAGTTATAGGTTCCGATACTTAACTTCAGGTTCACTGTATCCAGCTGACCATCGTATTGACGATGAAGCACAGAAATTGCATCGGAATTGATTACAAAAGGCACAATGCCGAATTAAGTACAAGAAGACTGACTCTTCTTACTGTCTATGTTTTGAACCATTCCTGTGACACTAGTTATAGATTCCGATGCTTCACGTCAGTTTTACCTTATCCCTCTGACCTTCTTATTGACGATGAAAACAGAAACTACATCGGAATTAAATACAAAACGCACTATGCCGACTTAAGTTCAAGAAGACTGACTCTTCTTACTGTCTATGCTTTGAACCATTCCTGTAACACTAGTTATAGATTACGATGCTTTTCGTCTGTTTTACTGTAGTCCTCTGACCTTCTTATTGACGATGAAACACAGAAATTGCATCTTAATTAAATACAAAAGGCACAATGCCGACTTCAGTACAACAATACTGACTCTTCTTACTGTCTATGGTTTGAACCATTCCTCTGACACTAGTTATAGATTCCGATGCTTCACTTCAAGATTACTGTATCCCTCTGACCTTCTTATTGACGATCAAGCACAGAAAAGTCATCGGAATTAAATACAAAAGGCACAATGCCAACTCAAGTACAAGAAGACTGGCTCTTCTTACTGTCTATGTTTTGAACCATTTCTGTGACACTAGTTATAGATTCCGATGCTTCACTTCAGGCTTACTGTATCCCTCTGACCTTCTTATTGACTAAGATATACAGATATTGCATCGGAACTAAATACAAAAGGCGCAATACCGACTTAAGTATAAGTAGACATTTCCTTCTTACCGTCTATGTTTTGAACCATTCCTGTGACACTAGTTACAGAGTCCGATGCTTCACTTCAGGTTTACTGTATCCCTCTGAGCTTATTATTGACGATGAAACACAGAAATTGCATCGGAATTATATACAAAAGTCAGAATGCCGACTTCAGTACAAGAAGACTGACTCTTCTCACTGTCTATGTTTTGAACCACTCCTGTGACACTAGTTATAGATTCCGATGCTTCACGTCAGGTTTACTGTATCCCTGTGACCTTCTTATTGACGACGAATCATAGAAATTGCATCGGAATTAAATACAAAAGGCACAATGCCGACATAAGTACATGTAAACTGTCACTTCTTACTGTCTATGTTTTGAACTATTCCTGTGACACTTGTTATAGATTCCGATGCTTCACTTCAGGTTTACTGTATCCCCCTGACCTTCTTATTGACGATGAAACACAGAAATTGCATCGGAATTAAATACAAAAGGCAGTATGCCGAGTGAAGTACAAGGAGACTGATTCTATCTATTGTCTATGTTTTGAACCATTCCGATGACACTAGTTATAGATTCCGATGCTTCACTTCAGGTTTAGTGTATCCCTCTGACCTTCTTATTGACGATGAAACACAGAAATTGCATCGGAATTAAATACAAAAGGCACAAAGCCGACTTAAGTACAAGAAAACTGACATTTCTTACTGTGTATGTTTTGAACCATTCCTGTGACACTAGTTATAGATTCCGATGCTTCACTTCAGGTTTACTGTATCCCTCTGACACCCTTATTGACAATGAAACACAGCAGTTGCATCCGAATTAAATACAAAAGGCGCAATGACGACCCAAGTACAAGAAGACTGGCTCTTCTTACTGTCTATGTTTTGAACCATTTCTGTGACACTAGTTATAGATTCCGATGCTTCCCTTCAGGTTTACTGTATCTCTCTGACCTTCTTATTGACGAGGAAACACAGAAATTGCATCGTAATTATATTCAAAAGGCCCAATGCCGATTTAAGTACGAGAAGACTGACCCTTCCTACTGTCTTTGTTTTGAACCACTCCTGTGACACTAGTTATAGATTCCGATGCTTCACTTCAAGTTTACTGTATCCCTCTGACCTTCGTATTGACGATGAAACACAGAAATTGCATCGGAATTAAACACAAAAGGCACAATGCCGACTTAAGTACAAGAAAACTGACTCTTCTTACTGTCTATGGTTTGAACCATTCCTGTGACACTAGTTATAGATTCCGATGCTTCACTTCAGGTTTACTGTATCCTTCTGACCTCCTTATTGACGATGAAACACAGAGATTGCATCGGAATTAATTACAAAAGGCACAATGCCGACTCAAGTACAAGAAGACTGGCTCTTCTTACTGTCTTTGTTTTGAACCATTCCTGTGACACTAGCTATAGATTCCTATGCTTCACTTCAGGTTTACTGTATCCGACTGACCTTCTTATTGACGATCAAACACTGAAAATTGATCGGAATTATATACAAAAGGCACAATGCCGACTCAATTACAAGAAGACTGGCTCTTCTTACTGTCTATGATTTGAACCATTCCTGTGACACTAGTTATAGATTCCGGTGCTTAACTTTAGGTTCACTGTATCCAGGTGACCATCTTATTGACGATGAAGCACAGAAATTGCATCGGAATTAAATACAAAAGGCACAATACCGACTTAAGTACAAGAAGACTGACTCTTCTTACTGTCTATGTTTTGAACCATTCCTGTGATACTAGTTATAGATTCCGATGCTTCACATCAGGTTTACTGTATCCCTCTGACCTTATTACTGACGATGAAACACAGATATTAAATCTTAATTAAATACAAAAGGCACAATGCCGACATCAGTACAAGAACACTGACTCTTCTTACTGTCTATGGTTTGAACCATTCCTATGACACTAGTTATAGATTCCGATTCTTCACTTCAGGTTTACTGTATCCCTCTGACCTTCTTATTGGCGATCAAACACAGAAAATTCATCGGAATTAAATACAAAAGGCACAATGCCGACCCAAGTACAAGAAGACTGGCTCTTCTTACTGTCTATGTTGTGAACCATTCCTGTGACAGTAGATATAGATTCAGATGCTTCACTTCAGGTTTACTGTATCCAGCTGACCTTCTTATTGAAGATGAAGCACATAAATTGCATCGGAATTAAATACAAAAGGCACAATACAGACTAATGAACAAGAAGACTGACTCTACTTACTGTTTATGCTTTGAAATATTCCTGTGACACTAGTTATAGATTCCGATGCTTCACTTCAGGTTTACTATTACCAGCTGACCTTCTTATTGGCGATGAAACACAGAAATTGGATCGGAATTAAATGCATCAGGCACAATGCCGACTTAAGTACAAGAAAGCTGACTCTTCTAACTGTCTATCTTTTGAACCATTCCTGTGACACTAGTTATGGATTCCGATGCTTCACTTCAGGTTTACTGTATCCCTCTGACCTTCTTATTGACGATGAAACACACAAATTGCAGCGGAAAATAAATACAAAAGGCACAATGGCGACTTAAATACAAGAAGATTGACTCTTCCTCCTGTCTATGTTTTGAACCATTACTGTGACACTAGTTTTACATTCCGATGCTTCACTTCAGGTTTTCTGTATCCCTCTTACCTCCTTATTGACGATGAAACGCAGAAATTGCATCTTAATTAAATACAAAAGGCACAATGCCGACATAAGTACAAGAAGACTGACTCTTCTTACTCTCAATGTTTTCTACCATTCCTGTGACACTAGTTATAGATTCCGATGCTTCACTCCAGGTTTACTGTATCCCTCTCATCTTCTTATTGACGATGAAACACACAAATTGCATCGGAATTAAATATAAAAGGCACAATGCCGACTTAAGTACACAAAGACTGACTCTTCTTACTCTCTATGTTTGAACCATTCCTGTGACAATAGTTATATATTCCGATGCTTCACTTCAGGTTAACTGTATCCCTCTGACCTTCTTATTGACGATCAAAGACAGAAAATTGAACGGAATTATATACAAAAGGCACAATGCCGTCTCAAGTGCAAGAAGACTGCCTCTTCTTACAGTCTATGATTTGAACCATTCCTGTGACACTAGTTACGGATTCCGATGCTGCACTTCAGGTTTACTGTATCCCTCTGACCTTCTTATTGACGATGAAACACACAAATTGCAGCGGAAAATAAATACAAAAGGCACAATGGCGACTTAAATACAAGAAGATTGATTCTTCCTCCTGTCTATGTTTTGAACCATTACTGTGACACTAGTTATAGATTCCGATGCTTCCCTTCAGGTTTACTGTATCACTCTGACCTTCTTATTGACGATGAAACACAGAAATTGCATCGGATTAATTACAAAAGGCACAATGTCGGCTTAAGTACAAGAAGACTGACTCTTCTTACTGTCTATGTTTGAACCATTCCTGTGACACTAGTTATAGATTCCGACCCTTCACGTCAGTTTTACCTTATCCCTCTGACGTTCTTATTGACGATGAAACACAGAAACTACATCGGAATTAAATACAAAAGGCACAATGCCGACTTAAGTTCAAGAAGACTGACTCTTCTTATTGTCTATGTTTTGGACCATTCCTGTGACACTAGTTATAGATTCCGATGCTTTACTGTAGGTTTACTGTATCCCTCTGACCGTCTTATTAACGATGAAACACAGAAATTGTATCTTAATTAAATACAAAAGGCACAATGCCGACTTAAGTACAAGAATTCTGACTCTTCCTACTGTCTATGTTTTGAACCATTGCTGTGACACTAGTTTTACATTCCGATGCTTCACTTCAGGTTTTCTGTATCCCTCTTACCTCCTTATTGACGATGAAACGCAGAAATTGCATCTCAATTAAATACAAAAGGCACAATGCCGACATAAGTACAAGAAGACTGACTCTTCTTACTCTCAATGTTTTCTACCATTCCTGTGACACTAGTTATAAATTCCGATGCTTCACTTCAGGTTTACTGTATCCCTCTGATCTTCTTATTGACGATGAAACACAGAAATTGCATCGGAATTAAATATAAAAGGCACAATGCCGACTTAAGTACACAAAGACTGACTCTTCTTACTCTCTATGTTTGAACCATTCCTGTGACAATAGTTATATATTCCGATGCTTCACTTCAGGTTAACTGTATCCCTCTGACCTTCTTATTGACGATCAAACACAGAAAATTGATCGGAATTTTATACAAAAGGCACAATGCCGACTCAAGTGCAAGAAGACTGGCTCTTCTTACAGTCTATGATTTGAACCATTCCTGTGACACTAGTTACGGATTCCGATGCTGCACTTCAGGTTCACTGTATCCCTCTGACCTTCTTATTGACGATGAAACACACAAATTGCAGCGGAAAATAAATACAAAAGGCACAATGACGACTTAAATACAAGAAGATTGACTCTTCCTCCTGTCTATGTTTTGAACCATTACTGTGACACTAGTTATAGATTCCGATGCTTCCCTTCAGGTTTACTGTATCACTCTGACCATCTTATTGACAAAGAAACACAGACATTGCATCGTAATTATATTCAAAAGGCCCAATGCCGACTTAAGTACAAGAAAACTGACCCTCCTTACTGTCTATGTTTGAAGAATTCCTGTGACACTAGTTATAGATTCCGATGCTTCACTTCAGGTTTACTGTATCCCTCTGACCTTCTTATTGACGATCAAACACAGAAAATTGTTCGGAATTATATACAAAAAGCACAATGCCGACTCAAGTACAAGAAGACTGGCTCCTCTTACTGTCTATGATTTGAACCATTCCTGTGACACTAGTTATAGGGTCCGATACTTAACTTCAGGTTCACTGTATCCAGCTGACCATCTTATTGACGATGAAGCACAGAAATTGCATCGGAATTAAATACAAAAGGCACAATGAAGACTTAAGTACAAGAAGACTGACTCTTCTTACTGTCTATGTTTTGAACCATTCCTGTGACTCTAGTTATAGATTCCGATGCTTCACGTCAGTTTCACCTTATCCCTCTGACCTTCTTATTGACGATGAAACACAGAAACTACATCGGAATTAAATACAAAAGGCACAATGCCGACTTAAGTTCAAGAAGACTGACTCTTCTTATTGTCAATGTTTTGGACCTTTCCTGTGACACTAGTTATAGATTCCGATGCTTTACTGTAGGTTTTCTGTACCCAGCTGACCTTCTTATTGACGATGAAACACAGAAATTGCATCGGCATTTTATACCAAAGGCACAATGGCGACTTAAGTACAAGAAGACTGACTCTTCTTACAGTCTATGCTTTGAACCATTCCTGTAACACTAGTTATAGATTACGACGCTTTTCGTCTGGTTTACTGTAGTCCTCTGACCTTCTCATTGACGATGAAACACAGAAATTGCATCTTAATTAAATACAAAAGGCACAATGCAGACTTCAGTACAGGAATACTGACTCTTCTTACTGTCTATGGTTTAAACCATTCCTCTGACACTAGTTATAGATTCCGGTGCTTCACTTCAGGTTTACTGTATCCCTCTGACCTTCTTATTGACGATCAAGCACAGAAAAGTCATCGGAATTAAATACAAATGGCACAATGCCAACTCAAGTACAAGAAGACTGGCTCTTCTTACTGTCTATGTTTTGAACCATTTCTGTGACACTAGTTATAGATTCCGATGCTTCACTTCAGGCTTACTGTATCTCCCTGACCTTCTTATTGACTAAGATATACAGATATTGCATCGGAATTAAATACAAAAGGCACAATGCCGACTTAAGTACAAGAAGACTTATCCTTCTTACTGTCTATGTTTTGAACCATTCCTGTGACACTAGTTACATAGTCCGATGCTTCACTTCAGGTTTACTGTATCCCTCTGAGCTTCTTATTGACGATGAAACACAGAGATTGCATCGGAATTATATACAAAAGTCAGAATGCCGACTTCAGTACAAGAAGACTGACTCTTCTCACTGTCTATGTTTTGAACCATTCCTGTGACACTAGTTATAGATTCCGATGCTTCACTTCAGGTTTACTGTATCCCTCTGACCGTCTTATTAACGATGAAACACAGAAATTGTATCTTAATTAAATACAAAAGGCACAATGCCGCCTTAAGTACAAGAAATCTGACTCTGCGTACTGTCTATATTTTGAACCATCCCTGTGACACTAGTTATAGATTCCGATGCTTCACTCCAGGTTTGCTGTATCCCTTGGACCATCATATTTACGATGAAACACAGAAATTGCATCAGAATTAAATTGGAAAGGCACAATACCGACTTAAGTACAAGAAAGCTGACTCATCTTACTGTTTATGTTTTGAACCATTCCTGTGACACTAGTTAAAGATTCCGATGCTTCACTTCAGGTTTACTGTATCCCTGTGACCTTCTTATTGACGACGAATCATAGAAATTGCATCGGAATTAAATACAAAAGGCACAATGCCGACATAAGTACAAGTAAACTGACACTTCTTACTGTCTATGCTTTGAACCATTCCTGTGACACTAGTTATAGATTCCGATGCTTCACGTCAGGTTCACTGTATCCCCCTGACCTTCTTACTGACGATGAAACACAGAAATTGCATCGGAATTAAATACAAAAGGCAGTATGCCGAGTGAAGTACAAGAAGGCTGATTCTATCTGTTGTCTATGTTTTGAACCATTCCGATGACACTAGTTATAGATTCCGATGCTTCACTTCAGGTTTAGTGTATCCCTCTGACCTTCTTATTGACGATGAAACACAGAAATTGCATCGGAATTAATTACAAAAGGCACAATGCCGACTCAAGTACAAGAAGACTGGCTCCTTTTACTGTCTTAGTTTTGAACCATTCCTGTGACACTAGCTATAGATTCCTATGCTTCACTTCAGGTTTACTGTATCCCTCTGACCTTCTTATTGACGATCAAGCACAGAAAAGTCATCGGAATTAAATACAAAAGGCACAATGCCAACTCAACTACAAGAAGACTTGCTCTTCTTACTGTCTATGTTTTGAACCATTCCTGTGACACTAGTTAAAGATTCCGATGCTTCACTTCAGGTTTACTGTATCCCTGTGACCTTCTTATTGACGACGAATCATAGAAAATGCATCGGAATTAAATACAAAAGGCACAATGCCGACATAAGTACAAGTAAACTGACACTTCTTACTGTCTATGTTTTGAACCATTTCTGTGACACTAGTTATAGATTCCGATGCTTCACTTCAGGTTTACTGTATCCCCCTGACCTTCTTACTGACGATGAAACACAAAAATTGCATCGGAATTAAATAAAAAAGGCAGTATTCCGAGTGAAGTACAAGAAGACTGATTCTATCTATTGTCTATGTTTTGAACCATTCCGATGACACTAGTTATAGATTACGATGCTTCACTTCAGGTTTAGTGTATCCCTCTGACCTTCTTATTGACGACGAATCATAGAAATTGCATCGGAATTAAATACAAAAGGCACAATGCAGACGTAAGTACAAGAAGACTGACTCTTCTTACTGTCTATGTTTTGAACCATTCCTGTGACACTAGTAATAGATTCCGATGCTTCACTTCAGGTTTACTGTATCCCTCTGACCTTCTTATTGACGATGAAACAATGAAAATTCGTCGGAATTATATACAAAAGGCACAATGCCGACTCAAGTACAAGAAGACTGGCTCTTCTTACTGTCTATGTTTTGAACCATTCCTGTGACACTAGTTATAGATTCCGATGCTTCACTTCATGTTTACTGTATCGAGCTGACCTTCTTACTGACGATGAAGCACAGAAATTGCATAGGAAATAAATACCAATGGCTCAATGCGGACTTAAGTACAAAAAGACTGACTCTTCTTACTGTCTACGTTTTGAACCATTCCTGTGACACTAGTTATAGATTCCGATGCTTCACTTCAGTTTTACTGTATCCCTCTGACCTTCTTATTGACGATGAAACACAGAAATTGCATCGGAATTAATTACAAAAAGGCACAATTTCGACTTAAGTACAAGAAGACTGACTCTTCCTACTGTCTATGTTATGAACCATTTCTGTGACACTAGTTTTAGATTCCGATGCATCACTTCAGGTTTTCTGTATCCCTCTGACCTCCTTATTGACGATGAAACACAGAAATTGCATCTTAAATAAATACAAAAGGCACAATGCCGACTTAAGTACAAGAAGACTGACTCCTCTTACTGTCTATGTTTTGAACCATTCCTGTGACACTAGTTATAGATTCCGATGCTTCACATCAGTTTTACTGTATCCCTCTGAACATTCTATTGACGACAAAACACAGAAATTGCATCGGAATCAAATACAATATGCATAATGCCGACTTAAGTACAAGAAGACTGACTCTTCCTACTATCTATGTTTTGAACCATTGCTGTGACACTAGTTTTAGATTCCGATGCTTCACTTCTGGTTTTCTGTATCCCTCTGACCTCTTTATTAACGGTGAAACGCAGAAATTGCATCGGAATTAAATACAAAAGGCACAATGCCGACTTAAGTACAAAAAGAGTGACTCTTCTTACTGTCGATGTTTTGAACCATTCCTGTGACACTAGTTATATATTCCGATGCTTCACTTCAGGTTTACTGTATCCCACTGACTTTCTTATTGGCGACAAAACACAGAAATTGCATCTTCATTAAATACAAAAGGCACAATGCAGACGTAAGTACAAGAAGACTGACTCTTCTTACTGTCTATGTTTTGAACCATTCCTGTGACACTAGTAATAGATTCCGGTGCTTCACTTCAGGTTTACTGTATCCCTCTGACCTTCTTATTGACGATCAAAAACAGAAAATTCATCGGAATTATATACAAAAGGCACAATGCCGACTCAAGTACAAGAAGACTGGCTCTTCTTACTGTCTATGTTTTGAACCATTCCTGTGACACTAGTTATAGATTCCGATGCTTCACTTCAGTTTTACTGTATCCCTCTGACCTTCTTATTGACGATGAAACACAGAAATTGCATTGGAATTAAATACAAAAGGCACAATTCTGACTTAAGTACAAGAAGACTGGCTCTTCCTACTGTCTATGTTTGAACCATTCCTGTGACACTAGTTTTAGATTCCGATGCTTCACTTCAGGTTTTCTGTATCCCTCTGACCTCCTTATTGACGATGAACCACAGATATTGCATCGGAATTAATTACAAAAGGCACAATGCCGACTCAAGTACAAGAAGACTGGCTCTTCTTACTGTCTTTGCTTTGAACCATTCCTGTGACACTAGCTATAGATTCCTATGCTTCACTTCAGGTTTACTGTATCCCTCTGACCTTCTTATTGACGATGAAACACAGAAATTGCATCGGAATTATATACAAAAGGCACAATGCCGACTTAAGTACAAGAAGACTGACTCTTCTTACTGTCTATGCTTTGAACCATTCCTGTGACACTAGCTATAGATTCCGATGCTTCACTTCAGGTTTACTGTATCCCTCTGACCTTCTTATTGACGTTCAAACACAGAAAATTGATCGGAATTATATACAAAAGGCACAATGCCGACTCAAGTACAAGAAGACTGGTTTTTCTTACTGTCTATAATTTGACCATTCCTGTGACACTAGTTATAGATTCCGATGCTTAACTTTAGGTTCACTGTATCCAGCTGACCATCTTATTGACGATGAAACAATGAAAATTCGTCGGAATTATATACAAAAGGCACAATGCCGACTCAAGTACAAGAAGACTGGCTCTTCTTACTGTCTATGTTTTGAACCATTCCTGTGACACTAGTTATAGATTCCGATGCTTCACTTCATGTTTACTGTATCGAGCTGATCTTCTTACTGACGATGAAGCACAGAAATTGCATAGGAAATAAATACCAATGGCTCAATGCGGTCTTAAGTACAAGAAGACTGACTCTTCTTACAGTCTACGTTTTGAACCATTCCTGTGACACTAGTTATAGATTCCGATGCTTCACTTCAGTTTTACTGTATCCCTCTGACCTTCTTATTGACGATGAAACACAGAAATTGCATCGGAATTAATTACAAAAAGGCACAATTTCGACTTAAGTACAAGAAGACTGACTCTTCCTACTGTCTATGTTATGAACCATTTCTGTGACACTAGTTTTAGATTCCGATGCATCACTTCAGGTTTTCTGTATCCCTCTGACCTCCTTATTGACGATGAAACACAGAAATTGCATCTTAAATAAATACAAAAGGCACAATGCCGACTTAAGTACAAGAAGACTGACTCCTCTTACTGTCTATGTTTTGAACCATTCCTGTGACACTAGTTATAGATTCCGATGCTTCACATCAGTTTTACTGTATCCCTCTGAACATTCTATTGACGACAAAACACAGAAATTGCATCGGAATTAAATACAAAATGCATAATGCCGACTTAAGTACAAGAAGACTGACTCTTCCTACTATCTATGTTTTGAACCATTGCTGTGACACTAGTTTTAGATTCCGATGCTTCACTTCTGGTTTTCTGTATCCCTCTGACCTCTTTATTAACGGTGAAACGCAGAAATTGCATCGGAATTAAATACAAAAGGCACAATGCCGACTTAAGTACAAAAAGAGTGACTCTTCTTACTGTCGATGTTTTGAACCATTCCTGTGACACTAGTTATATATTCCGATGCTTCACTTCAGGTTTACTGTATCCCACTGACTTTCTTATTGACGACAAAACACAGAAATTGCATCTTCATTAAATACAAAAGGCACAATGCAGACGTAAGTACAAGAAGACTGACTCTTCTTACTGTCTATGTTTTGAACCATTCCTGTGACACTAGTAATAGATTCCGGTGCTTCACTTCAGGTTTACTGTATCCCTCTGACCTTCTTATTGACGATCAAAAACAGAAAATTCATCGGAATTATATACAAAAGGCACAATGCCGACTCAAGTACAAGAAGACTGGCTCTTCTTACTGTCTATGTTTTGAACCATTCCTGTGACACTAGTTATAGATTCCGATGCTTCACTTCAGTTTTACTGTATCCCTCTGACCTTCTTATTGACGATGAAACACAGAAATTGCATTGGAATTAAATACAAAAGGCACAATTCTGACTTAAGTACAAGAAGACTGGCTCTTCCTACTGTCTATGTTTGAACCATTCCTGTGACACTAGTTTTAGATTCCGATGCTTCACTTCAGGTTTTCTGTATCCCTCTGACCTCCTTATTGACGATGAAACACAGATATTGCATCGGAATTAATTACAAAAGGCACAATGCCGACTCAAGTACAAGAAGACTGGCTCTTCTTACTGTCTTTGTTTTGAACCATTCCTGTGACACTAGCTATAGATTCCTATGCTTCACTTCAGGTTTACTGTATCCCTCTGACCTTCTTATTGACGATGAAACACAGAAATTGCATCGGAATTATATACAAAAGGCACAATGCCGACTTAAGTACAAGAAGACTGACTCTTCTTACTGTCTATGCTTTGAACCATTCCTGTGACACTAGTTATAGATTCCGATGCTTCACTTCAGGTTTACTGTATCCCTCTGACCTTCTTATTGACGTTCAAACACAGAAAATTGATCGGAATTATATACAAAAGGCACAATGCCGACTCAAGTACAAGAAGACTGGTTCTTCTTACTGTCTATAATTTGACCATTCCTGTGACACTAGTTATAGATTCCGATGCTTAACTTTAGGTTCACTGTATCCAGCTGACCATCTTATTGACGATGAAGCACAGAAATTGCATCGGAATTAAATACAAAAGGCACAATGCCGACTTAAGTTCAAGAAGACTGACTCTTCTTACTGTCTATGTTTTGAACCATTCCTGTGACACTAGTAATAGATTCCGATGCTTCACTTCAGGTTTACTGTATCCCTCTGACCTTGTTATTGACAATGTAACACAGAAAATTCGTCGGAATTATATACAAAAGGCACAATGCCGACTCAAGTACAAGAAGACTGGCTCTTCTTACTGTCTATGTTTTGAACCATTCCTGTGACACTAGTTATAGATTCCGATGCTTCACTTCAGGTTTACTGTATCGAGCTGACCTTCTTATTGACGATGAAGCACAGAAATTGCATAGGAAATAAATACAAATGGCTCAATGCGGACTTAAGTACAAGAAGACTGACTACACTCCTGGAAATGGAAAAAAGAACACATTGACACCGGTGTGTCAGACCCACCATACTTGCTCCGGACACTGCGAGAGGGCCGTACAAGCAATGATCACACGCACGGCACAGCGGACACACCAGGAACCGCGGTGTTGGCCGTCGAATGGCGCTAGCTGCGCAGCATTTGTGCACCGCCGCCGTCAGTGTCAGCCAGTTTGCCGTGGCATACGGAGCTCCATCGCAGTCTTTAACACTGGTAGCATGCCGCGACAGCGTGGACGTGAACCGTATGTGCAGTTGACGGACTTTGAGCGAGGGCGTATAGTGGGCATGCGGGAGGCCGGGTGGACGTACCGCCGAATTGCTCAACACGTGGGGCGTGAGGTCTCCACAGTACATCGATGTTGTCGCCAGTGGTCGGCGGAAGGTGCACGTGCCCGTCAACCCTGGGACCGGACCGCAGCGATGCACGGATGCACGCCAAGACCGTAGGATCCTACGCAGTGCCGTAGGGGACCGCACCGCCACTTCCCAGCAAATTAGGGACACTGTTGCTCCTGGGGTATCGGCGAGGACCATTCGCAACCGTCTCCATGAAGCTGGGCTACGGTCCCGCACACCGTTAGGCCGTCTTCCGCTCACGCCCCAACATCGTGCAGCCCGCCTCCAGTGGTGTCGCGACAAGCGTGAATGGAGGGACGAATGGAGACGTGTCGTCTTCAGCGATGAGAGTCGCTTCTGCCTTGGTGCCAATGATGGTCGTATGCGTGTTTGGCGCAGTGTAGGTGAGCGCCACAATCAGGACTGCATACGACCAAGGCACACAGGGCCAACACCCGGCATCATGGTGTGGGGAGCGATCTCCTACACTGGCCGTACACCACTAGTGATCGTCGAGGGGACACTGAATAGTGCACGGTACATCCAAACCGTCATCGAACCCATCATTCTACCATTCCTAGACCGGCAAGGGAACTTGCTGTTCCAACAGGACAATGCACGTCCGCATGTATCTCGTGCCACCCAACGTGCTCTAGAAGGTGTAAGTCCACTACCCTGGCCAGCAAGATCTCCGGATCTGTCCCCCATTGAGCATGTTTGGGACTGGATGAAGCGTCGTCTCACGCGGTCTGCACGTCCAGCACGAACGCTGGTCCAACTGAGGCGCCAGGTGGAAATGGTATGGCAAGCCGTTCCACAGGACTACATCCAGCATCTCTACGATCGTCTCCATGGGAGAATAGCAGCCTGCATTGCTGCGAAAGGTGGATATACACTGTACTAGTGCCGACATTGTGTATGCTCTGTTGCCTGTGTCTATGTGCCTGTGGTTCTGTCAGTGTGATCATGTGATGTATCTGACCCCAGGAATGTGTCACTAAAGTTTCCCCTTCCTGGGACAATGAATTCACGGTGTTCTTATTTCAATTTCCAGGAGTGTATTCTTACTGTCTACGTTTTGAACCATTCCTGTGACACTAGTTAAAGATTCCGATGTTTCACTTCAGGTTTACTGTATCCCTGTGACCTTCTTATTGACGACGAATCATAGAAATTGCATCGGAATTAAATACAAAAGGCACAATGCAGACGTAAGTGCAAGAAGACTGACTCTTCTTACTGTCTATGTTTTGAACCACTCCTGTGACACTAGTAATAGATTCCGTTGCTTCACTTCAGTTTTACTGTATCCCTCTGACCTTCTTATTGACGATGAAACACAGAAATTGCATCGGAATTAAATACAAAAAGGCACAATTTCGACTTAAGTACAAGAAGACTGACTCTTCCTACTGTCTATGTTATGAACCATTCCTGTGACACTAGTTTTAGATTCCGATGCATCACTTCAGGTTTTCTGTATCCCACTGACCTCCTTATTGACGATGAAACACAGAAATTGCACCTTAAATAAATACAAAAGGCACAATGCCGACTTAAGTACAAGAAGACTGACTCTTCTTAGTGTCTATGTTTTGAACCATTCCTGTGACACTAGTTATAGATTCCGATGCTTCACATCAGGTTTACTGTATTCCTCTGAACATTCTATTGACGACATAACACAGAAATTGCATCGGAATTAAATACAAAATGCACAATGCCGACTTAAGTACAAGAAGACTGACTCTTCCTACTATCTATGTTTTGTACCAATGCTGTGACACTAGTTTTAGATTCCGATGCTTCACTTCTGGTTTTCTGTATCCCTCTGACCTCCTTATTGACGAAGAAACGCAGAAATTGCATCTTAATTAAATACAAAAGGCACAATGCCGACTTAAGTACAAGAAGACTGACTCTTCTTACTCTTAATGCTTTCTACCATTCCTGTGACACTAGTTATAGATTCCGATGCTTCACTTCAGGTTTACTGTATCCCTCTGACCTTCGTTTTGACGATGAAACACAGAAATTGCATCGGAATTAAATACAAAAGGCACAATGCCGACTTAAGTACAAAAAGAGTGACTCTTCTTACTGTCTATGTTTTGAACCATTCCTGTGACACTAGTTATAGATTCCGATCCTTCACTTCAGGTTTACTGTATCCCACTGACTTTCTTATTGACGACAAAACACAGAAATTGCATCTTCATTAAATACAAAAGGCACAATGCAGACGTAAGTACAAGAAGACAGACTCTTCTTACTGTCTATGTTTTGAACCATTTCTGTGACACTAGTAATAGATTCCGGTGCTTCACTTCAGGTTTACTGTATCCCTCTGACCTTCTTATTGACGATCAAAAACAGAAAATTCATCGGAATTATATACAAAAGGCACAATGCCGACTCAAGTACAAGAAGACTGACTCTTCTTACTGTCTATGATTTGAACCATTCCTGTGACACTAGTTATAGATTCCGATGCTTCACTACAGGTTTACTGTATCCAGCTGACCTTCTTATTGACGATGAAGCACAGAAATTGCATAGGAATTAAATACAAATGGGACAATGCCGACTTAAGTACAAGAAGACTGACTCTTCTTACTGTCTACGTTTTGAACCATTCCTGTGACACTAGTTATAGATTCCGATGCTTCACTTCAGTTTTACTGTATCCCTCTGACCTTCTTATTGACGATGAAACACAGAAATTGCATCGGAATTAAATACAAAAGGCACAATTCCGACTTAAGTACAAGAAGACTGACTCTTCCTACTGTCTATGTTTGAACCATTCCTGTGACACTAGTTTTAGATTCCGATGCTTCAGTTCAGGTTATCTGTATCCCTCTGACCTCCTTATTGACGATGAAACACAGATATTGCATCGGAATTAATTACAAAAGGCACAATGCCGACTCAAGTACAAGAAGACTGGCTCTTCTTACTGTCTTTGTTTTGAACCATTCCTGTGACACTAGTTATAGATTCCTTTAGGTTCACTGTATCCAGCTGACCATCTTATTGACGATGAAGCACAGAAATTGCATCGGAATTAAATACAAAAGGCGCAATGCCGACTTAAGTTCAAGAAGGCTGACTCTTCTTAATGTCTATGTTTTGGACCATTCCTGTGACACTAGTTATAGATTACGATGCTTTACGTCTGGTTTACTGTAGTCCTCTGACCTTCTAATTGACGATGAAACACAGAAATTGCATCTTAATTAAATACAAAAGGCACAATGCCGACTTCAGTACAAGAATACTGACTCTTCTTACTGTCTATGGTTTGAATCATTCCTGTGACACTAGTTATAGATTCCGATGCTTCACTTCAGGTTTACTGTATCCCTCTGACCTTCTTATTGACGATCAAACACAGAAAATTCATCGGAATTAAATACAAAAGGCATAATGCTGACCCAAGTACAAGAAGACTGGCTCTTCTTACTCTCTATGTTTTGAACCATTCCTGTGACTCTAGTTATAGATTCCGATGCTTCACTTCAGGTTTACTGTATCCCTCTGACCTTCTTATTGACGTTCAAACACAGAAAATTGATCGGAATTATATACAAAAGGCACAATGCCAACTCAGGTACAAGACGACTGGCTGTTCTTACTGTCTATGTTTTGAACCACTTCTGTGACACTAGTTATAGATTCCGATGCTTAACTTCAGGTTTACTGAATCCCTCTTACCTTCTAATTGACGAAGATATACAGATATTGCATCGGAATTAAATACAAAAGGCACAATGCCGACTTAAGTACAAGAAGACTGACCCTTCTTACTGTCTATGTTTTGAACCATTCCTGTGACACTAGTTATAGATTCCGATGCTTCACTTCAGGTTTACTGTATCCATTTTACCTTCTTATTGACGATGAAACACAGAAATTGCATCTTAATTAAATACAGACGGCACAATGCCGACTTAAGTACAAGAAGATTGACTCTTCTTACTGTCTATGATTTGAACCATTCCTGTGACACTAGTTATAGATTCCGATGCTTCACATCAGGTTTACTGTATCCCTCTGACCTTATTATTGACGATGAAACACAGATATTAAATATTAATTAAATACAAAAGGCACAATGCCGACTTCAGTACAGGAACACTGACTCTTCTTACTGTCTATGGTTTGAACCATTCCTGTGACACTAGTTATAGATTCCGATGCTTCACTTCAGGTTTACTGTATCCCTCTGACCTTCTTATTGACGATCAAACACAGAAAATTCATCGGAATTAAATACAAAAGGCACAATGCTGACCCAAGTACAAGAAGACTGGCTCTTATTACTCTCTATGTTTTGAACCATTCCTGTGACACTAGATATAGATTCAGATGCTACACTTCAGGTTTACTGTATCCAGCTGACCCTCTTATTGACGATGAAGCACATAAATTGCATCGGAATTAAATACAAAAGGCACAAAGCCGACTAATGAACACGAAGACTGACTCTACTTACTGTTTATGTTTTGAAATATTCCTGTGACAGTAGTTATAGATTCCGATGCTTCACTTCAGGTTTACAATTACCAGCTGACCTTCTTATTGACGATGAAACACAGAAATTGCATTGGAATTAAATACATAAGGCACGATGCCGACTTAAGTACAAGAAAGCTGACTCTTCTTACTGTCTATGTTTTGAACCATTCCTGTGACACTAGTTATGGATTCCGATGCTGCACTTCAGGTCTACTGTATCCCTCTGACCTTCTTATTGACGATGAAACACACAAATTGCAGTGGAAAATAAATACAAAAGGCACAATGCCGACTTAAGTACAAGAAGATTGACTCTTCCTACTGTCTACGATTTGAACCATTCCTGTGACACTAGTTATAGATTCCGATGCATCACTTTAGGTTTACTGTATCCCTCTGACGCTCTTATTGACGATGAAACACAGAAGTTGCATCCGAATTAAATACAAAAGGCACAATGACGACCCAAGTACAAGAAGACTGGCTCTTGTTACTGTCTATGTTTTGAACCATTCTTGTGACACTAGTTATAGATTCCGATGCTTCCCTTCAGGTTTTCTGTATCCCTCTGACCTTCTTATTGACGAAGAAACACAGAGATTGCATCGTAAGTATCTTCAAAAGGCACAAAGCCGACTTCAGTAAAAGAATACTGACTCTTCTTACTGTCTATGGTTTGAACCATTCCTCTGACACTAGTTATAGATTCCGATGCTTCACTTCAGGTTTACTGTATCCCTCTGACCTTCTTATTGACGATCAAGCACAGAAAATGCATCGGAATTAAATACAAAAGGCACAATGCCAACTCAAGTACAAGAAGACTGGCTCTTCTTACTGTCTATGGTTTGAACCATTCCTCTGACACTAGTTTTAGATTCCGATGCTTCACTGCAGGTTTACTGTCTCCCTTGGACCTTCTTATTGACGACGAAACACTGAAATTGCAATGGAATTACTTGCAAAAGGCACAATCCCGACTTAAGTACAAGAAAACAGACACTTCTTACTGTCTATGTTTTGAACCATTTCTGTGACACTAGTTCTAGTTTCCGATGCTTCACTTCAGTTTTACTGTATCCCCCTGACCTTCTTATTGACGATGAAACACAGAAATTGCATCGGAATTAAATACAAACGGCCCAATGCCGACACAAGTACTAGAAGATTGACTCTTCTTACTGTCTATGTTTTGAACCATTCCTGTAACCATAGTTATCGATACCGATGCTTCACTTCGGATTTACTGTATCACCCCGACCGTCGTATTGACGATGAACACAGACATTGCATCGGAATTAAATACAAAAGGCATAATGCCTACTCAAGTACAAGAAAACTGACTCTTCTCCCTGTCTATGTTTTGAACCATTCCTGCGACACTAGTTATAGATTCAGACTCTTCACTTAAGGTTTACTGTATCCAGCTGAGCTTCTTATTGACGATGAAACACAGATATTGCATCGGAATTAAATACAAAAGGCGCAATGCCGACTTAAGTATAAGAAGACTTATCCTTCTTACCGTCTATGTTTTGAACCATTCCTGTGACACTAGTTACAGAGTCCGATGCTTCACTTCAGGTTTACTGTATCCCTCTGAGCTTCTTATTGACGATGAAACACAGAAATTGCATCGGAATTAAATTGGAAAGGCACAATACCGACGTAAGTACAAGAAAACTGACTCATGTTACTGTTTATGTTTTGAACCATTCCTGTGACACTAGTTAAAGATTCCGATGCTGCACTTCAGGTTTACTGTATCCCTGTGACCTTCTTATTGACGACGAATCATAGAAATTGCATCGGAATTAAATACAAAAGGCACAATGCCGACATAAGTACATGTAAACTGTCACTTTTTACTGTCTATGTTTTGAACCATTCCTGTGACACTAGTTATAGATTCCGATGCTTCACTTCAGGTTTACTGTATCCCCCTGACCTTCGTATTGACGATGAAACACAGAAATTGCATCGGAATTAAATACAAAAGGCATAATGCCGACTTAAGTACAAGAAGACTGACTCTACTTACTGTTTATGTTTGAAATATTCCTGTGACACTAGTTATAGATTCCGATGCTTCACTTCAGGTTTACTATTACCAGCTGACCTTCTTACTGGCGATGAAACACAGAAATTGCATCGGAATTAAATACATCAGGCACAATGCCGACTTAAGTACAAGAAAGCTGACTCTTCTTACTGTCTATCTTTTGAACCATTCCTGTGACACTAGTTATGGATTCCGATGCTTCACTTCAGGTTTACTGTATCCCTCTGACGCTCTTACTGACGATGAAACACAGAAGTTGCATCCGAATTAAATACAAATGCACAATGACGACCCAAGTTCAAGAAGACTGGCTCTTCTTACTGTCTATGTTTTAAACCATTACTGTGACACTAGTTATAGATTCCAATGCTTCCCTTCAGGTTTACTGTATCCCTCTGACCTTCTTATTGACGAAGAAACACAGACATTGCATCGTAATTATATTCAAAAGGCCCAATGCCGACTTAAGTACAAGAAAACTGACTCTTCTTACTGTCTATGTTTTGAACCATTCCTGTGACACTAGTTACAGATTCCGATGCTTCACTTCAGGTTTACTGTATTCCTCTGAACATTCTAGTGACGACAAAACACAGAAATTGCATCGGAATTAAATACAAAATGCACAATGCCGACTTAAGTACAAGAAGACTGACTCTTCCTACTGTCTATGTTTTGAACCATTGCTGTGACACTAGTTTTACATTCCGATGCTTCACTTCAGGTTTTCTGAATCCCTCTTACCTCCTTATTGACGATGAAACGCAGAAATTTCATCTTAATTAAATACAAAAGGCACAATGCCGACTTAAGTACAAGAAGACTGACTCTTCTTACTCTCAATGTTTCCTACCATTCCTGTGACACTAGTTATAGATTCCGATGCTTCACTTTAGGTTCACTGTATCCAGCTGACCATCTTATTGACGATGAAGCACAGAAATTGCATCGGAATTAAATACAAAAGGCGCAATGCCGACTTAAGTTCAAGAAGGCTGACTCTTCTTAATGTCTATGTTTTGGACCATTCCTGTGACACTAGTTATAGATTACGATGCTTTACGTCTGGTTTACTGTAGTCCTCTGACCTTCTAATTGACGATGAAACACAGAAATTGCATCTTAATTAAATACAAAAGGCACAATGCCGACTTCAGTACAAGAATACTGACTCTTCTTACTGTCTATGGTTTGAATCATTCCTGTGACACTAGTTATAGATTCCGATGCTTCACTTCAGGTTTACTGTATCCCTCTGACCTTCTTATTGACGATCAAACACAGAAAATTCATCGGAATTAAATACAAAAGGCATAATGCTGACCCAAGTACAAGAAGACCGGCTCTTCTTACTCTCTATGTTTTGAACCATTCCTGTGACTCTAGTTATAGATTCCGATGCTTCACTTCAGGTTTACTGTATCCCTCTGACCTTCTTATTGACGTTCAAACACAGAAAATTGATCGGAATTATATACAAAAGGCACAATGCCAACTCAGGTACAAGAGGACTGGCTGTTCTTACTGTCTATGTTTTGAACCACTTCTGTGACACTAGTTATAGATTCCGATGCTTAACTTCAGGTTTACTGAATCCCTCTTACCTTCTAATTGACGAAGATATACAGATATTGCATCGGAATTAAATACAAAAGGCACAATGCCGACTTAAGTACAAGAAGACTGACCCTTCTTACTGTCTATGTTTTGAACCATTCCTGTGACACTAGTTATAGATTCCGATGCTTCACTTCAGGTTTACTGTATCCATTTTACCTTCTTATTGACGATGAAACACAGAAATTGCATCTTAATTAAATACAGACGGCACAATGCCGACTTAAGTACAAGAAGATTGACTCTTCTTACTGTCTATGATTTGAACCATTCCTGTGACACTAGTTATAGATTCCGATGCTTCACATCAGGTTTACTGTATCCCTCTGACCTTATTATTGACGATGAAACACAGATATTAAATATTAATTAAATACAAAAGGCACAATGCCGACTTCAGTACAGGAACACTGACTCTTCTTACTGTCTATGGTTTGAACCATTCCTGTGACACTAGTTATAGATTCCGATGCTTCACTTCAGGTTTACTGTATCCTCTGACCTTCTTATTGACGATCAAACACAGAAAATTCATCGGAATTAAATACAAAAGGCACAATGCTGACCCAAGTACAAGAAGACTGGCTCTTATTACTCTCTATGTTTTGAACCATTCCTGTGACACTAGATATAGATTCAGATGCTACACTTCAGGTTTACTGTATCCAGCTGACCTTCTTATTGACGATGAAGCACATAAATTGCATCGGAATTAAATACAAAAGGCACAAAGCCGACTAATGAACAAGAAGACTGACTCTACTTACTGTTTATGTTTTGAAATATTCCTGTGACAGTAGTTATAGATTCCGATGCTTCACTTCAGGTTTACAATTACCAGCTGACCTTCTTATTGACGATGAAACACAGAAATTGCATTGGAATTAAATACATAAGGCACGATGCCGACTTAAGTACAAGAAAGCTGACTCTTCTTACTGTCTATGTTTTGAACCATTCCTGTGACACTAGTTATGGATTCCGATGCTGCACTTCAGGTCTACTGTATCCCTCTGACCTTCTTATTGACGATGAAACACACAAATTGCAGTGGAAAATAAATACAAAAGGCACAATGCCGACTTAAGTACAAGAAGATTGACTCTTCCTACTGTCTACGATTTGAACCATTCCTGTGACACTAGTTATAGATTCCGATGCATCACTTTAGGTTTACTGTATCCCTCTGACGCTCTTATTGACGATGAAACACAGAAGTTGCATCCGAATTAAATACAAAAGGCACAATGACGACCCAAGTACAAGAAGACTGGCTCTTGTTACTGTCTATGTTTTGAACCATTCTTGTGACACTAGTTATAGATTCCGATGCTTCCCTTCAGGTTTTCTGTATCCCTCTGACCTTCTTATTGACGAAGAAACACAGAGATTGCATCGTAAGTATCTTCAAAAGGCCCAATGCCGACTTAAGTACAAGAAAACTGACTCTTCTTACTGTCTATGTTTTGAACTATTCCTGTGACACTAGTTATAGATTCCGATGCTTCACTTCAGGTTTACTGTATCCCTCTGAACTTCTTATTGACGACAAAACACAGATATTGCATGGGAATTAAATACAAAATGCACAATGCCGACTTAAGTACAAGAAGACTGACTCTTCTTACTGTCAATGTTTTCTACCATTCCTGTAACACTAGTTATAGATTACGATGCTTTACGTCTGGTTTACTGTAGTCCTCTGACCTTCTTATTGACGATGAAACACAGAAATTGCATCTTAATTAAATACAAAAGGCACAAAGCCGACTTCAGTAAAAGAATACTGACTCTTCTTACTGTCTATGGTTTGAACCATTCCTCTGACACTAGTTATAGATTCCGATGCTTCACTTCAGGTTTACTGTATCCCTCTGACCTTCTTATTGACGATCAAGCACAGAAAATTCATCGGAATTAAATACAAAAGGCACAATGCCAACTCAAGTACAAGAAGACTGGCTCTTCTTACTGTCTATGGTTTGAACCATTCCTCTGACACTAGTTTTAGATTCCGATGCTTCACTTCAGGTTTACTGTCTCCCTTGGACCTTCTTATTGACGACGAAACACTGAAATTGCAATGGAATTACTTGCAAAAGGCACAATCCCGACTTAAGTACAAGAAAACAGACACTTCTTACTGTCTATGTTTTGAACCATTTCTGTGACACTAGTTCTAGTCTCCGATGCTTCACTTCAGTTTTACTGTATCCCCCTGACCTTCTTATTGACGATGAAACACAGAAATTGCATCGGAATTAAATACAAACGGCCCAATGCCGACACAAGTACTAGAAGATTGACTCTTCTTACTGTCTATGTTTTGAACCATTCCTGTAACCCTAGTTATCGATACCGATGCTTCACTTCGGATTTACTGTATCACCCCGACCGTCGTATTGACGATGAACACAGACATTGCATCGGAATTAAATACAAAAGGCATAATGCCTACTCAAGTACAAGAAAACTGACTCTTCTCCCTGTCTATGTTTTGAACCATTCCTGCGACACTAGTTATAGATTCAGACTCTTCACTTAAGGTTTACTGTATCCAGCTGAGCTTCTTATTGACGATGAAACACAGATATTGCATCGGAATTAAATACAAAAGGCGCAATGCCGACTTAAGTATAAGAAGACTTATCCTTCTTACCGTCTATGTTTTGAACCATTCCTGTGACACTAGTTACAGAGTCCGATGCTTCACTTCAGGTTTACTGTATCCCTCTGAGCTTCTTATTGACGATGAAACACAGAAATTGCATCGGAATTAAATTGGAAAGGCACAATACCGACGTAAGTACAAGAAAACTGACTCATGTTACTGTTTATGTTTTGAACCATTCCTGTGACACTAGTTAAAGATTCCGATGCTGCACTTCAGGTTTACTGTATCCCTGTGACCTTCTTATTGACGACGAATCATAGAAATTGCATGGGAATTAAATACAAAAGGCACAATGCCGACATAAGTACATGTACACTGTCACTTCTTACTGTCTATGTTTTGAACCATTCCTGTGACACTAGTTATAGATTCCGATGCTTCACTTCAGGTTTACTGTATCCCCCTGATCTTCGTATTGACGATGAAACACAGAAATTGCATCGGAATTAAATACAAAAGGCATAATGCCGACTTAAGTACAAGAAGACTGACTCTACTTACTGTTTATGTTTTGAAATATTCCTGTGACACTAGTTATAGATTCCGATGCTTCACTTCAGGTTTACTATTACCAGCTGACCTTCTTACTGGCGATGAAACACAGAAATTGCATCGGAATTAAATACATCAGGCACAATGCCGACTTAAGTACAAGAAAGCTGACTCTTCTTACTGTCTATCTTTTGAACCATTCCTGTGACACTAGTTATGGATTCCGATGCTTCACTTCAGGTTTACTGTATCCCTCTGACGCTCTTACTGACGATGAAACACAGAAGTTGCATCCGAATTAAATACAAATGCACAATGACGACCCAAGTTCAAGAAGACTGGCTCTTCTTACTGTCTATGTTTTGAACCATTACTGTGACACTAGTTATAGATTCCAATGCTTCCCTTCAGGTTTACTGTATCCCTCTGACCTTCTTATTGACGAAGAAACACAGACATTGCATCGTAATTATATTCAAAAGGCCCAATGCCGACTTAAGTACAAGAAAACTGACTCTTCTTACTGTCTATGTTTTGAACCATTCCTGTGACACTAGTTACAGATTCCGATGCTTCACTTCAGGTTTACTGTATTCCTCTGAACATTCTAGTGACGACAAAACACAGAAATTGCATCGGAATTAAATACAAAATGCACAATGCCGACTTAAGTACAAGAAGACTGACTCTTCCTACTGTCTATGTTTTGAACCATTGCTCTGACACTAGTTTTACATTCCGATGCTTCACTTCAGGTTTTCTGAATCCCTCTTACCTCCTTATTGACGATGAAACGCAGAAATTTCATCTTAATTAAATACAAAAGGCACAATGCCGACTTAAGTACAAGAAGACTGACTCTTCTTACTCTCAATGTTTCCTACCATTCCTGTGACACTAGTTATAGATTCCGATGCTTCACTTTAGGTTTACTGTATCCCTCTGATCTTCTTATTGACGATGAAACACAGAAATTGCATCGGAATTAAATATAAAAGGCACAATGCCGACTTAAGTACACAAAGACTGACTCTTCTTACTCTCTATGTTTGAACCATTCCTGTGACAATAGTTATATATTCCGATGCTTCACTTCAGGTTAACTGTATCCCTCTGACCTTCTTATTGACGATCAAACACAGAAAATTGATCGGAATTATATACAAAAGGCACAATGCTGACTCAAGTGCAAGAAGACTGGCTCTTCTTACAATCTACGATTTGAACCATTCCTGTGACACTAGTTACGGATTCCGATGCTGCACTTCAGGTTTACTGTATCCCTCTGACCTTCTTATTGACGATGAAACACACAAATTGCAGCGGAAAATAAATACAAAAGGCACAATGCCGACTTAAATACAAGAAGATTGACTCTTCCTACTGTCTATGTTTTGAACCATTACTGTGACACTAGTTATAGATTCCGATGCTTCCCTTCAGGTTTACTGTATCCCTCGGACCATCTTATTGACGAAGAAACACAGACATTGCATCGTAATTATATTCAAAAGGCCCAATGCCGATTTAAGTACAAGAAAACTGACCCTCCTTACTGTCTATGTTTGAAGAATTCCTGTGACACTAGTTATAGATTCCGATGCTTCACTTCAGGTTTACTGTATCCCTCTGACCTTCTTATTGACGATGAAACACAGAAATTGCATCGGAATTAATTACAAAAGGCACAATGCCGACTCAAGTACAAGAAGACTGGCTCTTCTTACTGTCTTTGTTTTGAACCATTCCTGTGACACTAGCTATAGATTCCTATGCTTCACTTCAGGTTTACTGTATCCCTCTGACCTTCTTATTGACGATCAAACACTGAAAATTGATCGGAATTATATACAAAAGGCACAATGCCGACTCAATTACAAGAAGACTGGCTCTTCTTACTGTCTATGATTTGAACCATTCCTGTGACACTAGTTATAGATTCCGGTGCTTAACTTTAGGTTCACTGTATCCAGCTGACCATCTTATTGACGATGAAGCACAGAAATTGCATCGGAATTAAATACAAAAGGCACAATGCCGACTTAAGTACAAGAAGACTGACTCTTCTTACTGTCTATGTTTTGAACCATTCCTGT
The DNA here is from genome assembly GCF_021461385.2 of Schistocerca piceifrons. Lineage (NCBI taxonomy): Eukaryota > Metazoa > Arthropoda > Insecta > Orthoptera > Acrididae > Schistocerca > Schistocerca piceifrons. Next base: position 196,019 of record NW_025728205.1, on the reverse strand, counting down.
GACACTAGTTATAGATTCCGATGCTTCACATCAGGTTTACTGTATTCCTCTGACCTTATTATTGACGATGAAACACAGATATTAAATCTTAATTAAATACAAAAGGCACAATGCCGACTTCAGTACAAGAACACTGACTCTTCTTACTGTCTATGGTTTGAACCATTCCTATGACACTAGTTATAGATTCCGATTCTTCACTTCAGGTTTACTGTATCCCTCTGACCTTCTTATTGGCGATGAAACACAGAAAATTCATCGGAATTAAATACAAAAGGCACAATGCCGACCCAAGTACAAGAGGCCTGGCTCTTCTTACTGTCTTTGTTTTGAACCATTCCTGTGACACTAGCTATAGATTCCTATGCTTCACTTCAGGTTCACTGTATCCCTCTGACCTTCTTATTGACGATGAAGCACATAAATTGCATCGGAATTAAATACAAAAGGCACAATACAGACTAATGAACAAGAAGACTGACTCTACTTGCTGTTTATGTTTTGAAATATTCCTGCGACACTAGTTATAGATTCCGATGCTTCACTTCAGGTTTACTATTACCAGCTGACCTTCTTATTTGCGATGAAACACAGAAATTGCATCGGAATTAAATACATCAGGCACAATGCCGACTTAAGTACAAGAAAGCTGACTCTTCTTACTGTCTATCTTTGAACCATTCCTGTGACACTAGTTATAGATTCCGATGCTGCACTTCAGGTTTACTGTATCCCTCTGACCTTCTTATTGACGATGAAACACACAAATTGCAGCGGAAAATAAATACAAAAGGCACAATGCCGACCTAAGTACAAGAAGAATGACTCTTCCTACTGTCTATGTTTTGAACCATTCCTGTGACACTAGTTATAGATTCCGATGCTTCACTTCGGGTTTACTGTATCCCTCTGACGCTATTATTGACGATGAAACACAGAAGTTGCATCCGAATTAAATACAAAAGGCACAATGACGACCCAAGTACAAGAAGACTGGCTCTTCTTACTGTCTATGTTTTGAACCATTACTGTGACACTAGTTATAGATTCCAATGCTTCCCTTCAGGTTTACTGTATCCCTCTGACCTTCTTATTGACGAAGAAACACCGACATTGCATCGTAATTATATTCAAAAGGCCCAATGCCGACTTAAGTACAAGAAAACTGACTCTTCTTACTGTCTATGTTTTGAACCATTCCTGTGACACTAGTTACAGATTCCGATGCTTCACTTCAGGTTCACTGTATTCCTCTGAACATTATATTGACGACAAAACACAGAAATTGCATCGGAATTAAATACAAAATGCACAATGCCGACTTAAGTACAAGAAGACTGACTCTTCTTAGTCTCTATGTTTGAACCATTCCTCTGACACTAGTTATAGATTCCGATGCTTCACTTCAGGTTTACTGTATCCCTCTGACCTTCTTATTGACGATCAAGCACAGAAAAGTCATCGGAATTAAATACAAATGGCACAATGCCAACTCAAGTACAAGAAGATTGGCTCTTCTTACTGTCTATGTTTTGAACCATTTCTGTGACACTATTTATAGATTCCGATGCTTCACTTCAGGCTTACTGTATCCCCCTGACCTTCTTATTGATTAAGATATACAGATATTGCATCGGAATTAAATACAAAAGGCACAATGCCGACTTAAGTACAAGAAGACTTAACCTTCTTACTGTCTATGTTTTGAACCATTCCTGTGACACTAGTTACAGAGTCCGATGCTTCACTTCAGGTTAACTGTATCCCTCTGACCTTCTTATAGACGATCAAACACAGAAAATTGATCGGAATTATATACAAAAGGCACAATGCCGACTGAATTACAAGAAGACTAGCTCCTCTTACTGTCTATGATTTGAACCATTCCTGTGACACTAGTTATAGGTTCCGATACTTAACTTCAGGTTCACTGTATCCAGCTGACCATCTTATTGACGATGTAGCACAGAAATTGCATCAGAATTAAATACAAAAGGCACAATGCCGACTTAAATACAAGAAGACTGACTCTTCTTACTGTCTATGCTTTGAACCATTACTGTGACACTAGTCAAAGATTCCGATGCTTCACGTCAGTTTTACCTTATCCCTCTGACCTTCTTATTGACGCTGTAACACAGAAACTACATCATAATTAAATACAAAAGGCACAATGCCGACTTAAGTTCAAGAAGACTGACTCTTCTTATTGTCTATGTTTTGGACCATTCCTGTGACACTAGTTATAGATTCCGATGCTTTACTTTAGGTTTACTGTACCCAGCTGACCTTCTTATTGACGATGAAACACAGAAATTGCATCGGCATTTTATACCAAAGGCACAATGCCGACTTAAGTACAAGAAGACTGACTCTTCTTACTGTCTATGATTTGAACCATTCCTGTAACACTAGTTATAGATTACGATGCTTTTCGTCTGGTTTACTGTAGTCCTCTGACCTTCTTATTGACGATGAAACACAGAAATTGCATCTTAATTAAATACAAAAGGCACAGTGCCGACTTCAGTACAAGAATACTGACTCTTCTTACTGTCTATGGTTTGAACCATTCCTCTGACACTAGTTATAGATTCCGATGCTTCACTTCAGGTTTACTGTATCCCTCTGACCTTCTTATTAACGATGAAACACAGAAATTGCATCGGAATTAATTACAAAAGGCACAATGCCGACTCAAGTACAAGAAGACTGGCTCTTCTTACTGTCTTTGTTTTGAACCATTCCTGTGACACTAGCTATAGATTCCTATGCTTCACTTCAGGTTTACTGTATCCCTCTGACCTTCTTATTGACGATGAAGCACATAAATTGCATCGGAATTAAATACGAAAGGAACAATACAGACTAATGAACAAGAAGACTGACTCTACTTACTGTTTATGTTTTGAAATATTCCTGCGACACTAGTTATAGATTCCGATGCTTCACTTCAGGTTTACTATTACCAGCTGACCTTCTTATTGGCGATGAAACACAGATATTGCATCGGAATTAAATACATCAGGCACAATGCCGACTTAAGTACAAGAAAGCTGACTCTTCTTACTGTCTATCTTTTGAACCATTCCTGTGACACTAGTTATGGATTCCGATGCTGCACTTCAGGTTTACTGTATCCCTCTGACCTTCTTATTGACGATGAAACACACAAATTGCAGCGGAAAATAAATACAAAAGGCACAATGCCGACCTAAGTACAAGAAGATTGAGTCTTCCTACTGTCTATGTTTTGAACCATTCCTGTGACACTAGTTATAGATTCCGATGCTTCACTTCAGGTTTACTGTATCCCTCTGACGCTATTATTGACGATGAAACACAGAAGTTGCATCCGAATTAAATACAAAAGGCACAATGACGACCCAAGTACAAGAAGACTGGCTCTTCTTACTGTCTATGTTTTGAACCATTACTGTGACACTAGTTATAGATTCCAATGCTTCGCTTCAGGTTAACTGTATCCCTCTGACCTTCTTATTGACGAAGAAACACCGACATTGCATCGTAATTATATTCAAAAGGCCCAATGTCGACTTAAGTACAAGAAAACTGACTCTTCTTACTGTCTATGTTTTGAACCATTCCTGTGACACTAGTTACAGATTCCGATGCTTCACTTCAGGTTTACTGTATTCCTCTGAACATTCTATTGACGACAAAACACAGAAATTGCATCGGAATTAAATACAAAATGCACAATGCCGACTTAAGTACAAGAAGACTGACTCTTCCTACTGTCTATGTTTTGAACCATTGCTGTGACACTAGTTTTACATTCCGATGCTTCACTTCAGGTTTTCTGTATCCCTCTTACCTCCTTATTGACGATGAAACGCTGAAATTGCATCTTAATTAAATACAAAAGGCACAATGCCGACTTAAGTACAAGAAGACTGACTCTTCTTACTCTCAATGTTTCCTACCATTCCTGTGACACTAGTTATAGATTCCGATGCTTCACTTTAGGTTTACTGTATCCCTCTGATCTTCTTATTGACGATGAAACACAGAAATTGCATCGGAATTAAATATAAAAGGCACAATGCCGACTTAAGTACACAAAGACTGACTCTTCTTACTCTCTATGTTTGAACCATTCCTATGACAATAGTTATATATTCCGATGCTTCACTTCAGGTTAACTGTATCCCTCTGACCTTCTTATTGACGATCAAACACAGAAAATTGATCGGAATTATATACAAAAGGCACAATGCTGACTCAAGTGCAAGAAGACTGGCTCTTCTTACAATCTACGATTTGAACCATTCCTGTGACACTAGTTACGGATTCCGATGCTGCACTTCAGGTTTACTGTATCCCTCTGACCTTCTTATTGACGATGAAACACAGAAATTGCATCGGAATTAATTACAAAAGGCACAATGCCGACTCAAGTACAAGAAGACTGGCTCTTCTTGCTGTCTTTGTTTTGAACCATTCCTGTGACACTAGCTATAGATTCCTATGCTTCACTTCAGGTTTACTGTATCCCTCTGACCTTCTTATTGACGATCAAACACAGAAAATTGATCGGAATTATATACAAAAGGCACAATGCTGACTCAAGTGCAAGAAGACTGGCTCTTCTTACTGTCTATGATTTGAACCATTCCTGTGACACTAGTTATAGATTCCGGTGCTTAACTTTAGGTTCACTGTATCCAGCTGACCATCTTATTGACGATGAAGCACAGAAATTGCATCGGAATTAAATAGAAAAGGCACAATGCCGACTTAAGTACAAGAAGACTGACTCTTCTTACTGTCTATGTTTTGAACCATTCCTGTGACACTAGTTATAGATTCCGATGCTTCACATCAGGTTTACTGTATCCCTCTGACCTTATTATTGACGATGAAACACAGATATTAAATCTTAATTAAATACAAAAGGCACAATGCCGACTTCAGTACAAGAACACTGACTCTTCTTACTGTCTATGGTTTGAACCATTCCTATGACACTAGTTATAGATTCCGATTCTTCACTTCAGGTTTACTGTATCCCTCTGACCTTCTTATTGGCGATGAAACACAGAAAATTCATCGGAATTAAATACAAAAGGCACAATGCCGACCCAAGTACAAGAGGCCTGGCTCTTCTTACTGTCTTTGTTTTGAACCATTCCTGTGACACTAGCTATAGATTCCTATGCTTCACTTCAGGTTTACTGTATCCCTCTGACCTTCTTATTGACGATGAAGCACATAAATTGCATCGGAATTAAATACAAAAGGCGCAATACAGACTAATGAACAAGAAGACTGACTCTACTTACTGTTTATGTTTTGAAATATTCCTGCGACACTAGTTATAGATTCCGATGCTTCACTTCAGGTTTACTATTACCAGCTGACCTTCTTATTGGCGATGAAACACAGAAATTGCATCGGAATTAAATACATCAGGCACAATGCCGACTTAAGTACAAGAAAACTGACTCTTCTTACTGTCTATGTTTTGAACCATTCCTGTGACACTAGTTACAGATTCCGATGCTTCACTTCAGGTTTACTGTATTCCTCTGAACATTCTATTGACGACAAAACACAGAAATTGCATCGGAATTAAATACAAAATGCACAATGCCGACTTAAGTACAAGAAGACTGACTCTTCCTACTGTCTATGTTTTGAACCATTGCTGTGACACTAGTTTTACATTCCGATGCTTCACTTCAGGTTTTCTGTATCCCTCTTACCTCCTTATTGACGATGAAACGCAGAAATTGCATCTTAATTAAATACAAAAGGCACAATGCCGACTTAAGTACAAGAAGACTGACTCTTCTTACTCTCAATGTTTTCTACCATTCCTGTGACACTAGTTATAGATTCCGATGCTTCACTTCAGGTTTACTGTATCCCTCTGATCTTCTTATTGACGAAGAAACACAGAAATTGCATCGGAATTAAATATAAAAGGCACAATGCCGACTTAAGTACACAAAGACTGACTCTTCTTAGTCTCTATGTTTGAACCATTCCTCTGACACTAGTTATAGATTCCGATGCTTCACTTCAGTTTTACTGTATCCCTCTGACCTTCTTATTGACGATCAAGCACAGAAAAGTCATCGGAATTAAATACAAATGGCACAATGCCAATCAAGTACAAGAAGACTGGCTCTTCTTACTGTCTATGTTTTGAACCATTTCTGTGACACTAGTTATAGATTCCGATGCTTCACTTCAGGCTTACTGTATCCCCCTGACCTTCTTATTGATTAAGATATACAGATATTGCATCGGAATTAAATACAAAAGGCACAATGCCGACTTAAGTACAAGAAGACTTAACCTTCTTACTGTCTATGTTTTGAACCATTCCTGTGACACTAGTTACAGAGTCCGATGCTTCACTTCAGGTTAACTGTATCCCTCTGACCTTCTTATTGACGATCAAACACAGAAAATTGATCGGAATTATATACAAAAGGCACAATGCCGACTGAAGTACAAGAAGACTAGCTCCTCTTACTGTCTATGATTTGAACCATTCCTGTGACACTAGTTATAGGTTCCGATACTTAACTTCAGGTTCACTGTATCCAGCTGACCATCTTATTGACGATGTAGCACAGAAATTGCATCAGAATTAAATACAAAAGGCACAATGCTGACTTAAATACAAGAAGACTGACTCTTCTTACTGTCTATGCTTTGAACCATTACTGTGACACTAGTCATAGATTCCGATGCTTCACGTCAGTTTTACCTTATCCCTCTGACCTTCTTATTGACGCTGTAACACAGAAACTACATCATAATTAAATACAAAAGGCACAATGCCGACTTAAGTTCAGGAAGACTGACTCTTCTTATTGTCTATGTTTTGGACCATTCCTGTGACACTAGTTATAGATTCCGATGCTTTACTTTAGGTTTACTGTACCCAGCTGACCTTCTTATTGACGATGAAACACAGAAATTGCATCGGCATTTTATACCAAAGGCACAATGCCGACTTAAGTACAAGAAGAGTGACACTTCTTACTGTCTATGATTTGAACCATTCCTGTAACACTAGTTATAGATTACGATGCTTTTCGTCTGGTTTACTGTAGTCCTCTGACCTTCTTATTGACGATGAAACACAGAAATTGCATCTTAATTAAATACAAAAGGCACAGTGCCGACTTCAGTACAAGAATACTGACTCTTCTTACTGTCTATGGTTTGAACCATTCCTCTGACACTAGTTATAGATTCCGATGCTTCACTTCAGGTTTACTGTATCCCTCTGACCTTCTTATTAACGATGAAACACAGAAATTGTATCTTAATTAAATACAAAAGGCACAATGCCGACTTAAGTACAAGAATTCTGACTCTTCGTACTGTCTATAATTTGAACCATCCCTGTGACACTAGTTAAAGATTCCGATGCTTCACTTCTGGGTTACTGTATCCCTGTGACCTTCTTATTGACGAAGAAACACCGACATTGCATCGTAATTATATTCAAAAGGCCCAATGCCGACTTAAGTACAAGAAAACTGACTCTTCTTACTGTCTATGTTTTGAACCATTCCTGTGACACTAGTTACAGATTCCGATGCTTCACTTCAGGTTTACTGTATTCCTCTGAACATTCTATTGACGACAAAACACAGAAATTGCATCGGAATTAAATACAAAATGCACAATGCCGACTTAAGTACAAGAAGACTGACTCTTCTTACTGTCTATGTTTTGAACCATTCCTGTGACACTAGTTATAGATTATGATGCTTTACGTCTGGTTTACTGTAGTCCTCTGACCTTCTTATTGACGATGAAACACAGAAATTGCATCTTAATTAAATACATAAGGCACAATGCCGACTTAAGTACAAGAAAGCTGACTCTTCTTACTGTCTATGTTTTGAACCATTCCTGTGACACTACTTATGGATTCCGATGCTGCACTTCAGGTTTACTGTATCCCTCTGACCTTCTTATTGACGATGAAACACATAAATTGCAGCGGAAAATAAATACAAAAGGCACAATGCCGACTTAAGTACAAGAAGACTGACTCTTCTTACTCTCAATGTTTTCTACCATTCCTGTGACACTAGTTATAGATTCCGATGCTTCACTTCAGGTTTACTGTATCCCTCTGATCTTCTTATGGACGAAGAAACACAGAAATTGCATCGGAATTAAATATAAAAGGCACAATGCCGACTTAAGTACACAAAGACTGACTTTTCTTAGTCTCTATGTTTGAACCATTCCTCTGACACTAGTTATAGATTCCGATGCTTCACTTCAGGTTTACTGTATCCCTCTGACCTTCTTATTAACGATCAAGCACAGAAAAGTCATCGGAATTAAATACAAATGGCACAATGCCAACTCAAGTACAAGAAGACTGGCTCTTCTTACTGTCTATGTTTTGAACCATTTCTGTGACACTAGTTATAGATTCCGATGCTTCACTTCAGGCTTACTGTATCCCCCTGACCTTCTTATTGATTAAGATATACAGATATTGCATCGGAATTAAATACAAAAGGCACAATGCCGACTTAAGTACAAGAAGACTTAACCTTCTTACTGTCTATGTTTTGAACCATTCCTGTGACACTAGTTACAGAGTCCGATGCTTCACTTCAGGTTAACTGTATCCCTCTGACCTTCTTATTGACGATCAAACACAGAAAATTGATCGGAATTATATACAAAAGGCACAATGCCGACTGAAGTACAAGAAGACTAGCTCCTCTTACTGTCTATGATTTGAACCATTCCTGTGACACTAGTTATAGGTTCCGATACTTAACTTCAGGTTCACTGTATCCAGCTGACCATCTTATTGACGATGTAGCACAGAAATTGCATCAGAATTAAATACAAAAGGCACAATGCTGACTTAAATACAAGAAGACTGACTCTTCTTACTGTCTATGCTTTGAACCATTACTGTGACACTAGTCATAGATTCCGATGCTTCACGTCAGTTTTACCTTATCCCTCTGACCTTCTTATTGACGCTGTAACACAGAAACTACATCATAATTAAATACAAAAGGCACAATGCCGACTTAAGTTCAAGAAGACTGACTCTTCTTATTGTCTATGTTTTGGACCATTCCTGTGACACTAGTTATAGATTCCGATGCTTTACTTTAGGTTTACTGTACCCAGCTGACCTTCTTATTGACGATGAAACACAGAAATTGCATCGGCATTTTATACCAAAGGCACAATGCCGACTTAAGTACAAGAAGACTGACTCTTCTTACTGTCTATGATTTGAACCATTCCTGTAACACTAGTTATAGATTACGATGCTTTTCGTCCGGTTTACTGTAGTCCTCTGACCTTCTTATTGACGATGAAACACAGAAATTGCATCTTAATTAAATACAAAAGGCACAGTGCCGACTTCAGTACAAGAATACTGACTCTTCTTACTGTCTATGGTTTGAACCATTCCTCTGACACTAGTTATAGATTCCGATGCTTCACTTCAGGTTTACTGTATCCCTCTGACCTTCTTATTAACGATGAAACACAGAAATTGTATCTTAATTAAATACAAAAGGCACAATGCCGACTTAAGTACAAGAATTCTGACTCTTCGTACTGTCTATAATTTGAACCATCCCTGTACACTAGTTAAAGATTCCGATGCTTCACTTCTGGTTTACTGTATCCCTGTGACCTTCTTATTGACGACGAATCATTGAAATTGCATCGGAATTAAATACAAAAGGCACAATGCCGACATAAGTACAAGTAAACTGACACTTCTTACTGTCTATGTTTTGAACCATTCCTGTGACATTAGTTATAGATTCCGATGCTTCACTTCAGGTTTACTGTATCCCCCTGACCTTCTTACTGACGATGAAACACAGAAATTGCATCGGAATTAAATACAAAAGGCAGTATGCCGAGTGAAGTACAAGAAGACTGATTCTATCTATTGTCTATGTTTTGAACCATTCCGATGACACTAGTTATAGATTACGATGCTTCACTTCAGGTTTAGTGTATCCCTCTGACCTTCTTATTGACGACGAATCATAGAAATTGAATCGGAATTAAATACAAAAGGCACAATGCAGACGTAAGTACAAGAAGACTGGCTCTTCTTACTGTCTATGTTTTGAACCATTCCTGTGACACTAGTTATGGATTCCGATGCTTCACTTCAGGTTTACTGTATCCCTCTGAACTTCTTATTGTCGATGAAACACAGAAATTGCATCGGAATTATATACAAAAGGCACAATGCCGACTTAAGTACAAGAATTCTGACTCTTCGTACTGTCTATGATTTGAACCATTCCTGTGACACTAGTTATAAATTCCGATGCTTCACTTCAGGTTTACTGTATCGAGCAGACCTTCTTATTGACGATGAAGCACAGAAATTGCATAGGAAATAAATACAAATGGCTCAATGCGGTCTTAAGCACAAGAAGATTGACTCTTCTTACTGTCTACGTTTTGAACCATTCCTGTGACACTAGTTATAGATTCCGATGCTTCACTTCAGTTTTACTGTATCCCTCTGACCTTCTTATTGACGATGAAACACAGAAATTGCATCGGAATTAAATACAAAAAGGCACAATTTCGACCTAAGTACAACAAGACTGACTCTTCCTACTGTCTATGTTTTTAACCATTCCTGTGACACTAGTTTTAGATTCCGATGCTTCACTTCAGGTTTTCTGTATCCCTCTGACCTCATTATTGACGATGAAACACAGAAATTGCATCTTAAATAAATACAAAGGGCACAATGCCGACTTAAGTACAAGAAGACTGACTCTTCTTACTCTCAATGTTAGAACCATTCCTGTGACACTAGTTATGTATTCCGATGCTTCACTTCAGGTTTACTGTATCCCTCTGACCTTCTTATTGTCGACGAAACACAGAAATTGCATCGGAATTATATACAAAAGGCACAATGCCGACTTAAGTACAAGAAGACTAACTCTTCTTACTGTCTATGTTTTGAACCATTCCTGTGACACTAGTTATAGATTCCGATGCTTCACTTCAGGTTTTCTGTATCCCTCTGACCTCCTTATTGACGATGAAACACAGAAATTGCATCTTAAATAAATACAAAGGGCACAATGCCGACTTAAGTACAAGAAGACTGACTCTTCTTACTCTCAATGTTAGAACCATTCCTGTGACACTAGTTATGTATTCCGATGCTTCACTTCAGGTTTACTGTATCCCTCTGACCTTCTTATTGTCGACGAAACACAGAAATTGCATCGGAATTAAATACAAAAGGCACAAAGCCGACTTAAGTACAGGAAAACTGACTCTTCTTACTGTCTATGTTTTGAACCATTCCTGTGACACTAGTTATAGATTCCCATGCTTCACTTCAGGTTTACTGTATCCCTCTGAACTTCTTATTGTCGATGAAACACAGAAATTGCATCGGAATTATATACAAAAGGCACAATGCCGACTTAAGTACAAGAAGACTAACTCTTCTTACTGTCTATGTTTTGAACCATTCTTTTGACACTAGTTATAGATTCCGATGCTTCACTTCAGGTTTACTGTATCCCTCAGACCTTCTTATTGACCATCAAACACTGAAAATTGATCGGAATTATATACAAAAGGCACAATGCCGACTCAAGTACAAGAAGACTGGCTCTTCTTACTGTCTATGATTTGAACCATTCCTGTGACACTAGTTATAGATTCCGATGCTTAACTTTAGGTTCACTGTATCCAGCTGACCATCTTATTGACGATGAAGCACAGAAATTGCATCGGAATTAAATACAAAAGGCACAATGCCGACTTAAGTACAAGAAGACTGACTCTTCTTACTGTCTATGTTTTGAACCATTCCTGTGACACGAGTTATAGATTCCAATGCTTCACTTCAGTTTACTGTATCCCTCTGACCTTCTTATTGACGATGAAACACAGAAACTCCATCGGAATTAAATACAAAAGGCACAATGCCGGCTTAAGTACACAAAGACTGACTCTTCTTACTCTCTATGCTTGAACCATTCCTGTGACACTAGTTATGGATTCCGATGCTTCACTTCTGGATTACTGTATCCCTCTGACCTTCTTATTGTCGACGAAACACAGAAATTGCATCGGAATTAAATACAAAAGGCCCAAAGCCGACTTAAGTACAAGAAAACTGACTCTTCTTACTGTCTATGTTTTGAACCATTCCTGTGACACTAGTTATAGATTCCGATGCTTCACTTCAGGTTTACTGTATCCCTCTCACCTCCTTATTGACGATGAAACACAGATATTGCATCGGAATTAATTACAAAAGGCACAATGCCGACTCAAGTACAAGAAAACTGGCTCTTCTTACTGTCTTTGTTTTGAACCATTCCTGTGACACTAGCTATAGATTCCTATGCTTCACTTCAGGTTTACTGTATCCCTCTGACCTTCTTATTGACGATGAAACACAGAAATTGCATCGGAATTATATACAAAAGGCACAATGCCGACTTAAGTACAAGAAGACTGACTCTTCTTACTGTCTATGTTTTGAACCATTCCTGTGACACTAGTTATAGATTCCGATGCTTCACTTCAGGTTTACTGTATCCCTCTGACCTTCTTAATGACGTTCAAACACAGAAAATTGATCGGAATTATATACAAAAGGCACAATGCCGACTCAAGTACAAGAAGACTGGTTCTTCTTACTGTCTATAATTTGACCATTCCTGTGACACTAGTCATAGATTCCGATGCTTAACTTTAGGTTCACTGTATCCAGCTGACCATCTTATTGACGATGAAGCACAGAAATTGCATCGGAATTAAATACAAAAGGCACAATGCCGACTTAAGTACAAGAAGACTGACTCTTCTTACTGTCTATGTTTTGAACCATTCCTGTGACACGAGTTATAGATTCCGATGCTTCACTTCAGTTTTACTGTATCCCTCTGACCTTCTTATTGACGATGAAACACAGAAATTGCATCTTAATTAAATACAGACGGCACAATGCCGACTTAAGTACAAGAAGATTGACTCTTCTTACTGTCTATGATTTGAACCATTCCTGTGACACTAGTTATAGATTCCGATGCTTCACTTCAGGTTTACTGTATCCCTCTGACCTTCTTATTGACGTTCAAACACAGAAAATTGATCGGAATTATATACAAAAGGCACAATGCCGACTCAAGTTCAAGAAGACTGACTCTTCTTAATGTCTATGATTTGGACCATTTTTGTGACACTAGTTATAGATTCCGATGCTTTACTTCAGGTTTATTGTACCCAGCTGACCTTCTTATTGACGATGAAACACAGAAATTGCATCGGCATTTTATACAAAAGGCACAATGCCGACTTAAGTACAAGAAGACTAACTCTTCTTACTGTCTATGTTTTGGACCATTCCTGTGACACTAGTTATAGATTACGATGCTTTACGTCTGGTTTACTGTAGTCCTCTGACCTTCTTATTGACGATGAAACACAGAAATTGCATCTTAATTAAATACAAAAGGCACAATGCCGACTTCAGTACAAGAATACTGACTCTTCTTCCTGTCTATGGTTTGAATCATTCCTCTGACACTAGTTATAGATTCCGATGCTTAACTTCAGATTTACTGAATCCCTCTGACCTTCTAATTGACGAAGATATACAGATATTGCATCTGAATTAAATACAAAAGGCACAATGCCGACTTAAGTACAAGAAGACTGACCCTTCTTACTGTCTATGATTTGAACCATTCCTGTGACACTAGTTATAGATTGCGATGCTTCACATCAGTTTTACTGTATTCCTCTGTCCTTATTATTGACGATGAAACACAGATATTAAATATTAATTAAATACAAAAGGCACAATGCCGACTTCAGTACAAGATCACTGACTCTTCTTACTGTCTATGGTTTGAACCATTCCTGTGACACTAGTTATAGATTCCGATGCTTCACTTCAGGTTTACTGTATCCCTCTGACCTTCTTATTGACGATCAAACACAGAAAATTCATCGGAATTAAATACAAAAGGCACAATGCTGACCCAAGTACAAGAAGACTGGCTCTTCTTACTCTCTATGTTTTGAACCATTCCTGTGACACTAGATATAGATTCAGATTCTTCACTTCAGGTTTACTGTATCCAGCTGACCTTCTTATTGACGATGAAGCACATAAATTGCATCGGAATTAAATACAAAAGGCACAATGCCGACTAATGAACAAGAAGACTGACTCCACTTACTATTTATGTTTTGAAATATTCGTGTGACAGTAGTTATGGATTCCGATGCTTCACTTCAAGTTTACAATTACCAGCTGACCTTCTTATTGACGATGAAACACAGAAATTGCATTGGAATTAAATACATAAGGCACGATGCCGACTTAAGTACAAGAATGCTGACTCTTCTTACTGTCTATGTTTTGAACCATTCCTGTGACACTAGTTATGGATTCCGATTCTGCACTTCAGGTTCACTGTATCCCTCTGACCTTCTTATTGACGATGAAACACACAAATTGCAGCGGAAAATAAATACAAAAGGCACAATGACGACCCAAGTACAAGAAGACTGGCTCTTGTTACTGTCTTTGTTTTGAACCATTTTTGTGACACTAGTTATAGATTCCGATGCTTCCCTTCAGGTTTTCTGTATCCCTCTGACCTTCTTATTGACGACGAAACACAGACATTGCATCGTATGTATATTCAAACGGCCCAATGCCGACTTAAGTAGAAGAAAACTGACTCTTCTTACTGTCTATGTTTTGAACCATTCCTGTGACACTAGTTATAGATTCCGATGCTTCACTTCAGGTTTACTGTATCCCTCTGAACTTCTTATTGACGACAAAACACAGATATTGCATCGGAATTAAATACAAAATGCACAATGCCGACTCAAGTACAAGAAGACTGACTCTTCCTACTGTCAATGTTTTCTACCATTCCTGTAACACTAGTTATAGATTACGATGCTTTACGTCTAGTTTACTGTAGTCCTCTGACCTTCTTATTGACGATGAAACACAGAAATTGCATCTTAATTAAATACAAAAGGCACAATGCCGACTTCAGTACAAGAATACTGACTCTTCTTACTGTCTATGGTTTGAACCATTCCTCTGACACTAGTTATAGATTCCGATGCTTCACTTCAGGTTTACTGTATCCCTCTGACCTTCTTATTGACGATCAAGCACATAAAATTCATCGGAATTAAATACAAAAGGCACAATGCCAACTCAAGTACAAGAAGACTGGCTCTTCTTACTGTCTATGTTTTGAACCATTTCTGTGACACTAGTTATAGATTCCGATGCTTCACTTCAGGCTTACTGTATCCCTCTGACCTTCCTATTGACTAAGATATACAGATATTGCATCGGAATTAAATACAAAAGGCACAATGCCGACTTAAGTACACAAAGACTGACTCTTCTTACTCTCTATGTTTGAACCATTCCTGTGACAATAGTTATATATTCCGATGCTTCACTTCAGGTTAACTGTATCCCTCTGACCTTCTTATTGACGATCAAACACAGAAAATTGATCGGAATTATATACAAAAGACACAATGCTGACTCAAGTGCAAGAAGACTGGCTCTTCTTACAATCTATGATTTGAACCATTCCTGTGACACTAGTTACGGATTCCGATGCTGCACTTCAGGTTTACTGTATCCCTCTGACCTTCTTATTGACGATGAAACACACAAATTGCAGCGGAAAATAAATACAAAAGGCACAATGCCGACTTAAATACAAGAAGATTGACTCTTCCTACTGTCTATGTTTTGAACCATTACTGTGACACTAGTTATAGATTCCGATGCTTCCCTTCAGGTTTACTGTATCCCTCGGACCATCTTATTGACGAAGAAACACAGACATTGCATCGTAATTATATTCAAAAGGCCCAATGCCGACTTAAGTACAAGAAAACTGACCCTCCTTACTGTCTATGTTTGAAGAATTCCTGTGACACTAGTTATAGATTCCGATGCTTCACTTCAGGTTTACTGTATCCCTCTGACCTTCTTATTGACGATGAAACACAGAAATTGCATCGGAATTAATTACAAAAGGCACAATGCCGACTCACGTACAAGAAGACTGGCTCTTCTTACTGTCTTTGTTTTGAACCATTCCTGTGACACTAGCTATAGATTCCTATGCTTCACTTCAGGTTTACTGTATCCCTCTGACCTTCTTATTGACGATCAAACACTGAAAATTGATCGGAATTATATACAAAAGGCACAATGCCGACTCAATTACAAGAAGACTGGCTCTTCTCACTGTCTATGTTTTGAACCATTGCTGTGACACTAGTTATAGATTCCGATGCTTCACATCAGGTTTACTGTATCCCTCTGACCTTCTTATTGACGATGAAACACACAAATTGCAGCGGAAAATAAATACAAAAGGCACAATGCCGACCTAAGTACAAGAAGATTGACTCTTCCTACTGTCTATGTTTTGAACCATTCCTGTGACACTAGTTATAGATTCCGATGCTTCACTTCAGGTTTACTGTATCCCTCTGACCTTCGTATTGACGAAGAAACACCGACATTGCATCGTAATTATATTCAAAAGGCCCAATGCCGACTTAAGTACAAGAAAACTGACTCTTCTTACTGTCTATGTTTTGAACCATTCCTGTGACACTAGTTACAGATTCCGATGCTTCACTTCAGGTTTACTGTATTCCTCTGAACATTCTATTGACGACAAAACACAGAAATTGCATCGGAATTAAATACAAAATGCACAATGCCGACTTAAGTACAAGAAGACTGACTCTTCCTACTGTCTATGTTTTGAACCATTGCTGTGACACTAGTTTTACATTCCGATGCTACACTTCAGGTTTTCTGTATCCCTCTTACCTCCTTATTGACGATGAAACGCAGAAATTGCATCTCAATTAAATACAAAAGGCACAATGCCGACTTAAGTACAAGAAGACTGACTCTTCTTACTCTCAATGTTTTCTACCATTCCTGTGACACTAGTTATAGATTCCGATGCTTCACTTCAGGTTTACTGTATCCCTCTGATCTTCTTATTGACGATGAAACACAGAAATTGCATCGGAATTAAATATAAAAGGCACAATGCCGACTTAAGTACACAAAGACTGACTCTTCTTAGTCTCTATGTTTGAACCATTCCTCTAACACTAGTTATAGATTCCGATGCTTCACTTCAGGTTTACTGTATCCAGCTGACCATCTTATTGACGATGTAGCACAGAAATTGCATCGGAATTAAATACAAAAGGCACAATGCCGACTTAAATACAAGAAGACTGACCCTTCTTACTGTCTATGCTTTGAACCATTCCTGTGACACTAGTCATAGATTCCGATGCTTCACGTCAGTTTTACCTTATCCCTCTGACCTTCTTATTGACGCTGTAACACAGAAACTACATCGGAATTAAATACAAAAGGCACAATGCCGACTTAAGTTCAAGAAGACTGACTCTTCTTGTTGTCTATGTTTTGGACCATTCCTGTGACACTAGTTATAGATTCCGATGCATTATTTTAGGTTTACTGTACCCAGCTGACCTTCTTATTGACGATGAAACACAGAAATTGCATCGGCATTTTATACCAAAGGCACAATGCCGACTTAAGTACAAGAAGACTGACTCTTCTTACTGTCTATGATTTGAACCATTCCTGTAACACTAGTTATAGATTACGATGCTTTTCGTCTGGTTTACTGTAGTCCTCTGACCTTCTTATTGACGATGAAACACAGAAATTGCATCTTAATTAAATACAAAAGGCACAGTGCCGACTTCAGTACAAGAATACTGACTCTTCTTACTGTCTATGGTTTGAACCATTCCTCTGACACTAGTTATAGATTCCGACGCTTCACTTCAGGTTTACTGTATCCCTCTGACCTTCTTATTAACGATGAAACACAGAAAGTGTATCTTAATTAAATACAAAAGGCACAATGCCGACTTAAGTACAAGTATTCTGACTCTTCGTACTGTCTATATTTTGAACCATCCCTGTGACACTAGTTAAAGATTCCGATGCTTCACTTCTGGTTTACTGTATCCCTGTGACCTTCTTATTGACGACGAATCATGCATCGGAATTAAATACAAAAGGCACAATGCCGACATAAGTACAAGTAAACTGACACTTCTTACTGTCTATGTTTTGAACCATTCCTGTGACACTAGTTATAGATTCCGATGCTTCACTTCAGGTTTACTGTATCCCCCTGACCATCTTACTGACGATGAAACACAGAAATTGCATCGGAATTAAATACAAAAGGTAGTATGCCGAGTGAAGTACAAGAAGACTGATTCTATCTATTGTCTATGTTTTGAACCATTCCGATGACACTAGTTATAGATTACGATGCTTCACTTCAGGTTTAGTGTATCCCTCTGACCTTCTTATTGACGACGAATCATAGAAATTGAATCGGAATTAAATACAAAAGGCACAATGCAGACGTAAGTACAAGAAGACTGGCTCTTCTTACTGTCTATGTTTTGAACCATTCCTGTGACACTAGTTATGGATTCCGATGCTTCACTTCAGGTTTACTGTATCCCTCTGAATTTCTTATTGTCGACGAAACACAGAAATTGCATCGGAATTAAATACAAAAGGCACAAAGCCGACTTAAGTACAGGAAAACTGACTCTTCTTACTGTCTATGTTTTGAACCATTCCTGTGACACTAGTTATAGATTCCCATGCTTCACTTCAGGTTTACTGTATCCCTCTGAACTTCTTATTGTCGATGAAACACAGAAATTGCATCGGAATTATATACAAAAGGCACAATGCCGACTTAAGTACAAGAATTCTGACTCTTCGTACTGTCTATGATTTGAACCATTCCTGTGACACTAGTTATAGATTCCGATGCTTCACTTCAGGTTTACTGTATCGAGCAGACCATCTTATTGACGATGAAGCACAGAAATTGCATAGGAAATAAATACAAATGGCTCAATGCGGTCTTAAGTACAAGAAGATTGACTCTTCTTACTGTCTACGTTTTGAACCATTCCTGTGACACTAGTTATAGATTCCGATGCTTCACTTCAGTTTTACTGTATCCCTCTGACCTTCTTATTGACGATGAAACACAGAAATTGCATCGGAATTAAATACAAAAAGGCACAATTTCGACTTAAGTACAAGAAGACTGACTCTTCCTACTGTCTATGTTTTGAACCATTCCTGTGACACTAGGTTTAGATTCCGATGCTTCACTTCAGGTTTTCTGTATCCCTCTGACCTCCTTATTGACGATGAAACACAGAAATTGCATCTTAAATAAATACAAAGGGCACAATGCCGACTTAAGTACAAGAAGACTGACTCTTCTTACTCTCAATGTTAGAACCATTCCTGTGACACTAGTTATGGATTCCGATGCTTCACTTCAGGTTTACTGTATCCCTCTGACCTTTTTATTGTCGACGAAACACAGAAATTGCATCGGAATTACGTACAAAAGGCACAAAGCCGACTTAAGTACAGGAAAACTGACTCTTCTTACTGTCTATGTTTTGAACCATTCCTGTGACACTAGTTATAGATTCCCATGCTTCACTTCAGGTTTACTGTATCCCTCTGAACTTCTTATTGTCGATGAAACACAGAAATTGCATCGGAATTATATACAAAAGGCACAATGCCGACTTAAGTACAAGAAGACTAACTCTTCTTACTGTCTATGTTTTGAACCATTCCTGTGACACTAGTTATAGATTCCGATGCTTCACTTCAGGTTTTCTGTATCCCTCTGACCTCCTTATTGACGATGAAACACAGAAATTGCATCTTAAATAAATACAAAGGGCACAATGCCGACTTAAGTAGAAGAAGACTGACTCTTCTTACTCTCAATGTTAGAACCATTCCTGTGACACTAGTTATGTATTCCGATGCTTCACTTCAGGTTTACTGTATCCCTCTGACCTTCTTATTGTCGACGAAACACAGAAATTGCATCGGAATTAAATACAAAAGGCACAAAGCCGACTTAAGTACAGGAAAACTGACCCTTCTTACTGTCTATGTTTTGAACCATTCCTGTGACACTAGTTATAGATTCCCATGCTTCACTTCAGGTTTACTGTATCCCTCTGAACTTCTTATTGTCGATGAAACACAGAAATTGCATCGGAATTATATACAAAAGGCACAATGCCGACTTAAGTACAAGAAGACTACCTCTTCTTACTGTCTATGTTTTGAACCATTCCTGTGACACTACTTATAGATTCCGATGCTTCACTTCAGGTTTACTGTATCCCTCAGACCTTCTTATTGACCATCAAACACTGAAAATTGATCGGAATTATATACAAAAGGCACAATGCCGACTCAAGTACAAGAAGACTGGCTCTTCTTACTGTCTATGATTTGAACCATTCCTGTGACACTAGTTATAGATTCCGATGCTTAACTTTAGGTTCACTGTATCCAGCTGACCATCTTATTGACGATGAAGCACAGAAATTGCATCGGAATTAAATACAAAAGGCACAATGCCGACTTAAGTACAAGAAGACTGACTCTTCTTACTGTCTATGTTTTGAACCATTCCTGTGACACGAGTTATAGATTCCAATGCTTCACTTCAGTTTACTGTATCCCTCTGACCTTCTTATTGACGATGAAACACAGAAACTCCATCGGAATTAAATACAAAAGGCACAATGCCGACTTAAGTTCAAGAAGACTGACTCTTCTTAATGTCAATGATTTGGACCATTCCTGTGACACTAGTTATAGATTCCGATGGTTTACTTCAGGTTTACTGTACCCAGCTGCCCTTCTTATTGCCGATGAAACACAGAAATTGCATCGGCATTTTATACAAAAGCCACAATGCCGACTTAAGTACAAGAAGACTAGCTCCTCTTACTGTCTATGATTTGAACCATTCCTGTGACACTAGTTATAGGTTCCGATACTTAACTTCAGGTTCACTGTATCCAGCTGACCATCTTATTGACGATGTAGCACAGAAATTGCATCGGAATTAAATACAAAAGGCACAATGCCGACTTAAATACAAGAAGACTGACTCTTCTTACTGTCTATGCTTTGAACCATTCCTGTGACACTAGTCATAGATTCCGATGCTTCACGTCAGTTTTACCTTATCCCTCTGACCTTCTTATTGACGCTGTAACACAGAAACTACATCGGAATTAAATACAAAAGGCACAATGTCGACTTAAGTTCAAGAAGACTGACTCTTCTTATTGTCTATGTTTTGGACCATTCCTGTGACACTAGTTATAGATTCCGATGCATTACTTTAGGTTTACTGTACCCAGCTGACCTTCTTATTGACGATGAAACACAGAAATTGCATCGGCATTTTATACCAAAGGCACAATGCCGACTTAAGTACAAGAAGACTGACTCTTCTTACTGTCTATGATTTGAACCATTCCTGTAACACTAGTTATAGATTACGATGCTTTTCGTCTGGTTTACTGTAGTCCTCTGACCTTTTTATTGACGATGAAACACAGAAATTGCATCTTAATTAAATACAAAAGGCACAGTGCCGACTTCAGTACAAGAATACTGACTCTTCTTACTGTCTATGGTTTGAACCATTCCTCTGACACTAGTTATAGATTCCGACGCTTCACTTCAGGTTTACTGTATCCCCCTGACCATCTTACTGACGACGAAACACAGAAATTGCATCGGAATTAAATACAAAAGGCACAAAGCCGACTTAAGTACAGGAAAACTGACTCTTCTTACTGTCTATGTTTTGAACCATTCCTGTGACACTAGTTTTAGATTCCGATGCTTCACTTCAGGTTTTCTGTATCCCTCTGACCTCCTTATTGACGATGAAACACAGAAATTGCATCTTAAATAAATACAAAGGGCACAATGCCGACTTAAGTACAAGAAGACTGACTCTTCTTACTCTCAATGTTAGAACCATTCCTGTGACACTAGTTATGGATTCCGATGCTTCACTTCAGGTTTACTGTATCCCTCTGACCTTTTTATTGTCGACGAAACACAGAAATTGCATCGGAATTAAATACAAAAGGCACAAAGCCGACTTAAGTACAGGAAAACTGACTCTTCTTACTGTCTATGTTTTGAACCATTCCTGTGACACTAGTTATAGATTCCCATGCTTCACTTCAGGTTTACTGTATCCCTCTGAACTTCTTATTGTCGATGAAACACAGAAATTGCATCGGAATTATATACAAAAGGCACAATGCCGACTTAAGTACAAGAAGACTAACTCTTCTTACTGTCTATGTTTTGAACCATTCCTGTGACACTAGTTATAGATTCCGATGCTTCACTTCAGGTTTTCTGTATCCCTCTGACCTCCTTATTGACGATGAAACACAGAAATTGCATCTTAAATAAATACAAAGGGCACAATGCCGACTTAAGTAGAAGAAGACTGACTCTTCTTACTCTCAATGTTAGAACCATTCCTGTGACACTAGTTATGTATTCCGATGCTTCACTTCAGGTTTACTGTATCCCTCTGACCTTCTTATTGTCGACGAAACACAGAAATTGCATCGGAATTAAATACAAAAGGCACAAAGCCGACTTAAGTACAGGAAAACTGACTCTTCTTACTGTCTATGTTTTGAACCATTCCTGTGACACTAGTTATAGATTCCCATGCTTCACTTCAGGTTTACTGTATCCCTCTGAACTTCTTATTGTCGATGAAACACAGAAATTGCATCGGAATTATATACAAAAGGCACAATGCCGACTTAAGTACAAGAAGACTACCTCTTCTTACTGTCTATGTTTTGAACCATTCCTGTGACACTACTTATAGATTCCGATGCTTCACTTCAGGTTTACTGTATCCCTCAGACCTTCTTATTGACCATCAAACACTGAAAATTGATCGGAATTATATACGAAAGGCACAATGCCGACTCAAGTACAAGAAGACTGGCTCTTCTTACTGTCTATGATTTGAACCATTCCTGTGACACTAGTTATAGATTCCGATGCTTAACTTTAGGTTCACTGTATCCAGCTGACCATCTTATTGACGATGAAGCACAGAAATTGCATCGGAATTAAATACAAAAGGCACAATGCCGACTTAAGTACAAGAAGACTGACTCTTCTTACTGTCTATGTTTTGAACCATTCCTGTGACTCGAGTTTTAGATTCCAATGCTTCACTTCAGTTTACTGTATCCCTCTGACCTTCTTATTGACGATGAAACACAGAAACTCCATCGGAATTAAATACAAAAGGCACAATGCCGACTTAAGTTCAAGAAGACTGACTCTTCTTAATGTCAATGATTTGGACCATTCCTGTGACACTAGTTATAGATTCCGATGCTTCACTTCAGGTTTACTGTATCCATTTCACCTTCTTATTGACGATGAAACACAGAAATTGCATCTTAATTAAATTCAGACGGCACAATGCCGACTTAAGTACAAGAAGATTGACTCTTCTTACTGTCTGTTTTGAACCATTCCTGTGACACTAGTTATAGATTCCGATGCTTCACATCAGGTTCACTGTATCCCTCTGACCTTATTATTGACGATGAAACACAGATACTAAATCTTAATTAAATACAAAAGGCACAATGCCGACTTCAGTACAAGAACACTGACTCTTCTCGCTGTCTATGGTTTGAACCATTCCTATGACACTAGTTATAGATTCCGATGCTTCACTTCAGGTTTACTGTATCCCTCTGACCTTCTTATTGGCGATCAAACACAGAAAATTCATCGGAATTAAATACAAAATGCACAATGCCGACCCAAGTACAAGAAGACTGGCTCTTCTAACTGTCTATGTTTTGAACCATTCCAGTGACACTAGATATAGATTCAGATGCTTCACTTCAGGTTTACTATTACTAGCTGACCTTCTTATTGACGATGAAACACAGAAATTGCATCGGAATTAAATACAAAAGGCACAATGCCGACTTAAGTACAAGAAGATTGACTCTTCCTACTGTCTATGTTTTGAACCATTCGTGTGACACTAGTTATAGATTCTGATGCTTCACTTCAGGTTTACTGTATCCATCTGACGCTCTTTTTGACGATGAAACACAGAAGTTGCATCCGAATTAAATACAAAAGGCACAATGACGACCCAAGTACAAGAAGACTGGCTCTTCTTACTGTCTATGTTTTGAACAATTACTGTGACACTAGTTATAGATTCCAATGCTTCCCTTCAGGTTTACTGTATCCCTCTGACCTTCTTATTGACGAAGAAACACAGACATTGCATCATAATTATATTCAAAAGGCCCAATGCCGGCTTAAGTACAAGAAAACTGACTCTTCTTACTGTCTATGTTTTGAACCATTCCTGTGACACTAGTTATAGATTCCGATGCTTCACATCAGGTTTACTGTATCCCTCTGAACATTGTATTGACGACAAAACACAGAATTTGCATCGGAATTAAATACAAAATGCACAATGCCGACTTAAGTACAAGAAGACCGAATCTTCCTACTATCTATATTTTGAACCATTGCTGTGACACTAGTTTTAGATTCCGATGCTTCACTTCAGGTGTTCTGTATCCCTCTGACCTCCTTGTTGACGATGAAACGCAGAAATTGCATCTTAATTAAATACAAAAGGCACAATGCCGACTTAAGTACAAGAAGGCTGACTCTTCTTACTCTCAATGTTTTCTACCATTCCTGTGACACTAGTTATAGATTCCGATGCTTCACTTCAGGTTTACTGTATCCCTCCGACCTTCGTTTTGACGATGAAACACAGAAACTGCATCGGAATTAAATACAAAAGGCACAATACAGACTAATGAACAAGAAGACTGACTGTACTTACTGTTTATGTTTTGAAATATTCCTGTGACACTAGTTATAGGTTCCGATGCTTCACTTCAGGTTTACTGTATCCCTCTGACCTTCTTATTAACGATGAAACACAGAAACTCCATCGGAATTAAATACAAAAGGCCCAATGCCGACTTAAGTACAAGAAAACTGACTCTTCTTACTGTCTACGTTTTGAACCATTCCTGTGACACTAGTTATAGATTCCGATGCTTCACATCAGGTTTACTGTATCCCTCTGAACATTGTATTGACGACAAAACACAGAAATTGCATCGGAATTAAATACAAAATGCAGAATGCCGACTTAAGTACAAGAAGACTGACTCTTCCTACTATCTATATTTTGAACCATTGCTGTGACACTAGTTTTAGATTCCGATGCTTCACTTCAGGTTTTCTGTATCCCTCTGACCTCCTTGTTGACGATGAAACGCAGAAATTGCATGTTAATTAAATACAAAAGGCACAATGCCGACTTAAGTACACAAAGACTGACTCTTCTTAGTCTCTATGTTTGAACCATTCCTCTGACACTAGTTATAGATTCCGGTGCTTCACTTCAGGTTTACTGTATCCCTCTGACCTTCTTATTGACGATCAAGCACAGAAAAGCCATCGGAATTAAATACAAATGGCACAATGCCAACTCAAGTACAAGAAGACTTGCTCTTCTTACTGTCTATGTTTTGAACCATTTCTGTGACACTAGTTATAGATTCCGATGCTTCACTTCAGGCTTACTGTATCCCCCTGACCTTCTTATTGATTAAGATATACAGATATTGCATCGGAATTAAATACAAAAGGCACAATGCCGACTTAAGTACAAGAAGACTTATCCTTCTTACTGTCTATGTTTTGAACCATTCCTGTGACACTAGTTACAGAGTCCGATGCTTCACTTCAGGTTAACTGTATCCCTCTGACCTTCTTATTGACGATCAAACACAGAAAATTGATCGGAATTATATACAAAAGGCACAATGCCGACTGAAGTACAAGAAGACTAGCTCCTCTTACTGTCTATGATTTGAACTATTCCTGTGACACTAGTTATAGGTTCCGATACTTAACTTCAGGTTCACTATATCCAGCTGACCATCTTATTGACGATGTAGCACAGAAATTGCATCGGAATTAAATACAAAAGGCACAATGCCGACTTAAATACAAGAAGACTGACTCTTCTTACTGTCTATGCTTTGAACCATTCCTGTGACACTAGTCATAGATTCCGATGCTTCACGTCAGTTTTACCTTATCCCTCTGACCTTCTTATTGACGCTGTAACACAGAAACTACATCGGAATTAAATACAAAAGGCACAATGCCGACTTAAGTTCAAGAAGACTGACTCTTCTTATTGTCTATGTTTTGGACCATTCCTGTGACACTAGTTATAGATTCCGATGCATTACTTTAGGTTTACTGTACCCAGCTGACCTTCTTATTGACGATGAAACACAGAAATTGCATCGGCATTTTATACCAAAGGCACAATGCCGACTTAAGTACAAGAAGACTGACTCTTCTTACTGTCTATGATTTGAACCATTCCTGTAACACTAGTTATAGATTACGATGCTTTTCGTCTGGTTTACTGTAGTCCTCTGACCTTCTTATTGACGATGAAACACAGAAATTGCATCTTAATTAAATACAAAAGGCACAGTGCCGACTTCAGTACAAGAATACTGACTCTTCTTACTGTCTATGGTTTGAACCATTCCTCTGACACTAGTTATAGATTCCGATGCTTCACTTCAGGTTTACTGTATCCCTCTGACCTTCTTATTAACGATGAAACACAGAAATTGTATCTTAATTAAACACAAAAGGCACAATGCCAACTTAAGTACAAGAATTCTGACTCTTCTTACTGTCTATGTTTTGAACCATTCCTGTGACACTAGTTATAGATTCCGATGCTTCACTTCAGGTTTACTGTATCCCCCTGACCTTCTTACTGACGATGAAACACAGAAATTGCATCGGAATTAAATACAAAAGGCAGTATGCCGAGTGAAGTACAAGAAGACTGATTCTATCTATTGTCTATGTTTTGAACCATTCCGATGACACTAGTTATAGATTGCGATGCTTCACTTCAGGTTTAGTGTATCCCTCTGACCTTCTTATTGACGACGAATCGTAGAAATTGAATCGGAATTAAATACAAAAGGCACAATGCAGACGTAAGTACAAGAAGACTGGCTCTTCTTACTGTCTATGTTTTGAACCATTCCTGTGACACTAGTTATGGATTCCGATGCTTCACTTCAGGTTTACGGTATCCCTCTGAACTTCTTATTGTCGATGAAACACAGAAATTGCATCGGAATTATATACAAAAGGCACAATGCCGACTTAAGTACAAGAATTCTGACTCTTCGTACTGTCTATGATTTGAACCATTCCTGTGACACTAGTTATAGATTCCGATGCTTCACTTCAGGTTTACTGTATCGAGCAGATCTTCTTATTGACGATGAAGCACAGAAATTGCATAGGAAATAAATACAAATGGCTCAATGCGGTCTTAAGTACAAGAAGATTGACTCTTCTTACTGTCTACGTTTTGAACCATTCCTGTGACACTAGTTATAGATTCCGATGCTTCACTTCAGTTTTACTGTATCCCTCTGACCTTCTTATTGACGATGAAACACAGAAATTGCATCGGAATTAAATACAAAAAGGCACAATTTCGACTTAAGTACAAGAAGACTGACTCTTCCTACTGTCTATGTTTTGAACCATTCCTGTGACACTAGTTATGGATTCCGATGCTTCACTTCAGGTTTACTGTATCCCTCTGACCTTCTTATTGTCGACGAAACACAGTAATTGCATCGGAATTAAATACAAAAGGCACAAAGCCGACTTAAGTACAGGAAAACAGACTCTTCTTACTGTCTATGGTTTGAACCATTCCTGTGACACTAGTTATAGATTCCCATGCTTCACTTCAGGTTTACTGTATCCCTCTGAACTTCTTATTGTCGATGAAACACAGAAATTGCATCGGAATTATATACAAAAGGCACAATGCCGACTTAAGTACAAGAAGACTAACTCTTCTTACTGTCTATGTTTTGAACCATTCCTGTGACACTAGTTATAGATTCCGATGCTTCACTTCAGGTTTACTGTATCCCTCAGACCTTCTTATTGACCATCAAACACTGAAAATTGATCGGAATTATATACAAAAGGCACAATGCCGACTCAAGTACAAGAAGACTGGCTCTTCTTACTGTCTGTGATTTGAACCATTCCTGTGACACTAGTTATAGATTCCGATGCTTAACTTTAGGTTCACTGTATCCAGCTGACCATCTTATTGACGATGAAGCACAGAAATAGCATCGGAATTAAATACAAAAGGCACAATGCCGACTTAAGTACAAGAAGACTGACTCTTCTTACTGTCTATGTTTTGAACCATTCCTGTGACACGAGTTATAGATTCCAATGCTTCACTTCAGTTTACTGTATCCCTCTGACCTTCTTATTGACGATGAAACACAGAAACTCCATCGGAATTAAATACAAAAGGCACAATGCCGACTTAAGTTCAAGAAGACTGACTCTTCTTAATGTCTATGATTTGGACCATTCCTGTGACACTAGTTATAGATTCCGATGGTTTACTTCAGGTTTACTGTACCCAGCTGACCTTCTTATTGCCGATGAAACACAGAAATTGCATCGGCATTTTATACAAAAGCCACAATGCCGACTTAAGTACAAGAAGACTGACTCTTCTTACTGTCTATGTTTTGAACCATTCCTGTGACACTAGTTATAGATTCCGATGCTTCACTTCAGGTTTACTGTATCCATTTCACCTTCTTATTGACGATGAAACACAGAAATTGCATCTTAATTAAATACAGACGGCACAATGCCGACTTAAGTACAAGAAGATTGACTCTTCTTACTGTCTGTTTTGAACCATTCCTGTGACACTAGTTATAGATTCCGATGCTTCACATCAGGTTCACTGTATCCCTCTGACCTTATTATTGACGATGAAACACAGATATTAAATCTTAATTAAATACAAAAGGCACAATGCCGACTTCAGTACAAGAACACTGACTCTTCTCACTGTCTATGGTTTGAACCATTCCTATGACACTAGTTATAGATTCCGATGCTTCACTTCAGGTTTACTGTATCCCTCTGACCTTCTTATTGGCGATCAAACACAGAAAATTCATCGGAATTAAATACAAAAGGCACAATGCCGACCCAAGTACAAGAAGACTGGCTCTCCTAACTGTCTATGTTTTGAACCATTCCTGTGACACTAGATATAGATTCAGATGCTTCACTTCAGGTTTACTGTATCCAGCTGACCTTCTTATTGACGATGAAGCACATAAATTGCATCGGAATTAAATACAAAAGGCACAATACAGACTAATGAACAAGATGACTGACTGTACTTACTGTCTATGTTTTGAACCATTCCTGTGACACTAGTTACAGATTCAGATGCTTCACTTCAGGTTTACTATTACTAGCTGACCTTCTTATTGACGATGAAACACAGAAATTGCATCGGAATTAAATACAAAAGGCACAATGCCGACTTAAGTACAAGAAGATTGACTCTTCCTACTGTCTATGTTTTGAACCATTCGTGTGACACTAGTTATAGATTCTGATGCTTCACTTCAGGTTTACTGTATCCATCTGACGCTCTTATTGACGATGAAACACAGAAGTTGCATCCGAATTAAATACAAAAGGCACAATGACGACCCAAGTACAAGAAGACTGGCTCTTCTTACTGTCTATGTTCTGAACCATTCCTGTGACACTAGTTATAGATTCCGATGCTTCACTCCAGGTTTACTGTATCCCTTGGACCTTCTTATTAACGTTAAAACACAGAAATTGCATCGGAATTAAATACAAAAGGCACAATGCCGACTTAAGTACAAGAAGACTGACTCTTCATACTGTCTATGTTTTGAACCATTCCTGTGACACTAGTTACAGATTCAGATGCTTCACTCCAGGTTTTCTGTATCCCTTGGACCTTCTTATTGACGATGAAACACAGAAATTGCATCGGAATTAAATATAAACGGCACAAGGCCGACTTAAGTCCAAGAAAACTGACTATTCTTACTGACTATGTTTCAACCATTCCTGTGACACTAGTTATAGATTCCGATGCTTCACTCCAGGTTTGCTGTTTCCCTTGGACCTTCTTATTGACGATGAAGCACAGAAATTGCATCGGAATTGAATAGAAAAGGCACAATGCCGACTTAAGTACAAGAAGACTGACTCTTCCTAGTGTCTATGTTTTGAACCATTCCTGTGACACTAGGTATAGATTCCGATGCTTCACTTCAGGTTTACTGTAACCCTTGGAGCTTCTTGTTGACGATGAAACACAGAAATTGCATCGGAATTAAATACAAAAGGCACAATGCCGACTTAAGTACAAGAAGACTGACTCTTCTTACTGATTATGTTTTGAACCATTCCTGTGACACTAGTTATAGATTCCGATGCTTCACTTCAGGTTTACTGTATCCCTCTGACCGTTTTATTGACGTTGAAACACAGAGATTGCATGGGAATTAGATACAAAAGGCACAATGCCGACTCAGGTACAAGAAGTCTGGCTCTTCTTACTGTCTATGTTTTGAACCTTTTCTGTGAGACCGGTTTTAGATTCCGATGCTTCACTTCAGGTTTACTGTCGCCCTTGGACCTTCTTATTGACGACGAAACACAGAAATTGCAATGGAATTACATGCAAAAGGCACAATACCGACTTAAGTACAAGAAAACAGACTCTTCTTAATATCTATGTTATGAACCATTCCTGTGACACTAGTTGTAGATTCTGATGCTTCACTTCAGGTTTACTGTACCCAGCTGACCTTCTTATTGACGATGAAACACAGAAATTGCATGGGAATTAAATACAAAGGGCACAATGCCGACTTTAGTACAAGAAGACAGACTCTTCTTACTGTCTATGTTTTGAACCATTCCTGTGACACTAGTTCTAGATTCCGATGCTTCACTTCAGTTTTACTGTATCCCCCTGACCTTCTTATTGACGATGAAACACAGAAATTGCATGGGAATTAAATACAAAAGGCACAATGCCGACTCAAGTACTAGAAGATTGACTCTTCTTACTGTCTATGTTTTGAACCATTCCTGTAACCCTAGTTATCGATTCCGATGCTTCACTTCGGATTTACTGTATCACCTTGACCGTCGTATTGACGATGAACACAGAAATTGCATCGGAATTAAATACAAAAGGCATAATGCCGACTCAAGTACAAGAAGACTGACTCTTCTCCCTGTCTATGTTTTGAACCATTCCTGCGACACTAGTTATAGATTCAGACTCTTCACTCCAGGTTTACTGTATGCCTGTGACCTTCTTATTGACGATGAATCACAGAAATTGCATCGGAATTAAATACAAAAGGCACAATGGCGACTTAAGTAGAAGAAAACTGACACTTCTTACTGTCTATGTTCTGAATCATTCCTGTGACACTAGTTAGAGATTCCGATGCTTCACTTCATGTTTACTGTATCCCCCTGACCTACTTATTGACGATGAACCACAGATATTGCATCGGAATTAAATGGAAAAGGCACAATGCCGACTTAAGTACAAGAAGACTGACTCTATCTATTGTCTATGTTTGAACCATTCCGGTGACACTAGTTATAGATTCCGATGCTTCACTTCAGGTTTACTGTATCCCTCTGACCTTCTTGTTGACGATGAAACACAGAAATTGCTTCGGAATTAAATACAAAAGGCAGAATGCCGACTTAAATAAAAAAAGACTGTCTCTTCTTACTCTCTATGTTTTGAACCTTTCCTGTGACACTAGTTATGGATTCCGATACTTCACATCAGGTTTACTGTATCCCCCTGACCTTCTTATTGACGATGAAAAACAGAAATTGCATGGGAATTAAATACAAAAGGCACAATGCCGACTCAAGTACTAGAAGATTGACTCTTCTTACTGTCTATGTTTTGAACCATTCCTGTAACCCTAGTTATCGATTCCGATGCTTCACTTCGGATTTACTGTATCACCCCGACCGTCGTATTGACGATGAACACAGAAATTGCATCGGAATTAAATACAAAAGGCATAATGCCGACTCAAGTGCAAG
Source organism: Schistocerca piceifrons (assembly GCF_021461385.2). NCBI lineage: Eukaryota > Metazoa > Arthropoda > Insecta > Orthoptera > Acrididae > Schistocerca > Schistocerca piceifrons. The sequence goes on along the minus strand of NW_025728205.1, from coordinate 163,927 downwards.
AAGACTGACTATTCTCCCTGTCTATGTTTTGAACCATTCCTGCGACACTAGTTATAGATTCAGACTCTTCACTTCAGGTTTACTGTATGCCTGTGACCTTCTTATTGACGATGAAACACAGAAATTGCATCGGAAGTAAATACAAAAGGCAGAATGCCGACTTAAATAAAAAAAGACTGTCTCTTCTTACTCTCTATGTTTTGAACCTTTCCTGTGACACTAGTTATGGATTCCGATACTTCACATCAGGTTTACTGTATCCTTCTGACCTTCTTATTGACGATGAAACACAGAAATTGCATCGGAATTAAATACAAAAGCACAATGCCGACTTAAGTAAGAGAAGTCTGACTCTTCTTACTGTCTATGGTTTGAACCATTCCTGTAACACTAGTTATAGATTCCGATGCTCACTTCAGTATTACTGTATCCCTCTGACCGTCTTATTGATGATGAAACACAGAAATTACAGCTAAATTAAATACAAAAGGCACAATGACGACTCAAGTACAAGAAGTCTGGCTCGTCTTACTGTCTATGTTTGAACCTTTCCTGTGAGACCGGTTATAGATTCCGATACTTCACTTCAGATTTACTGTATCCCCCCGACCCTCGAATTGACGATGAACACAGAAATTGCATCGGAATTAAATACAAAAGGCACAATGGCGTCTTAAGTACAAGAAGACTGACTCTTCTTATTGTCTATGTTTTGAACCATTACTGAGACACTAGTTTTACATTCCGATGCTTCACTCCAGCTTTACTGTATCCCTCTGACCTCCTTATTCACGATGAAACACAGAAATTGCATCTTAATTGAATACAAAAGGCACAATGCCGACTTAAGTACAAGAAGACAGACTCTTCATACTGTCTATGTTTTGAACCATACCTGTGACACTAGTTTTAGATTCCGATGCTTCACTTCATGTTTACTGTATCCCTCTGACCGTCTTATTGACGATGAAACACAGAAAATGCATCGGAATTATATAGAAAAGGCACAATGCCGACTTAAGTACCAGAAGACTGACTGTTCTCACTGTCTATGTTTTGAACCATTCCTGTGACACTAGTTATAGATTCCGATGCTTCACTTCAGGTTTACTGTATCCCTCTGACCTTCGTATTGATGATGAAACACAGAAATTGCATCGGAATTAAATAAAAAAGGCACAATGCCGACATAAGAACAAGAAGACTGACTCTACCTACTGTCTATGTTTTGAAACATTCCTCTGACACTAGTTATAGATCCGATGCTTCACTCCAGGTTTACTGTATCCCTTGGACCTTCTTATTGACGATGAAACACAGAAATTGCATCGGAAATAAATTGAAAAGGCACAATGCCGACTTAAGTACTAGAAGACTGACTGTTCTCACTGTCTATGTTTTGAACCATTCCTGTGACACTAGTTATAAATTCCGATGCTTCACTTCAGGTTTACTGTATCCCTCTGCCCTTCTTATTGACGATGAAACACAGAAATTGCATCTTAATTAAATACAAAAGGCACAATGCCGACTCAAGTACAAGAAGACTGACTCTTCTTACTGACTATGATTTGAACCATTCCTGTGACACTAGTAATAGATTCCGATGCTTCACTCCAGGTTTACTGTATTCCTTGGACCTTCTTATTGACGATGAAACACAGAAATCGGATCGGAATTAAATAAAAAAGGCACATTGCCGACTGAAGTACAAGAAGACTGACTCTTCTTACTGACTATGTTTTGAACCATTCCTGTGAAACCAGTTATAGATTCCGATGCTTCACTTCAGGTTTACTGTATCCCTTGGACATTCTTATTGACGATGACACACAGAAATTGCATTGGAATTAAATAGAAAAGGCACAATCCCGACATAAGTACAAGAAGACTGACTCTTCCTACTGTCTATGGTTTGAACCATTCCTAAGACACTAGTTATAGATTCCGATGCTGCACTCCAGGTATTCTGTATCCCTTGGACCTTCTTATTGACAATGAAACACAGAAATTGCATCGGAATAAAATAAAAAAGGCACAATGCCGACATAAGAACAAGAAGACTGACTCTACCTACTGTCTATGTTTTGAACCATTCCTCTGACACTAGTTATAGATTCCGATGCTTCACTCCAATTTTACTGTATCCCTTGGACCTTCTTATTGACGATGAAACACAGAAATTGCATCGGAAATAAATTGAAAAGGCACAATGCCGACTTAAGCACTAGAAGACTGACTCTTCCTACTGTCTATGTTTTGAACCATTCCTGTGACACTGGTTACAGATTCCGATGCTTCACTTCAGGTTTAATATATCCCTTGGACCTTCTTGTTGACGATGAAAGTCAGAAATTGCATCGGAATTAAATACAAAAGGCACAAAGCCGACTTAAGAACAAGAAGAGTGATTCTTCTTACTGACTTTGTTTTGATTCATTCCTGTGACACTAGGTATAGATTCCGATGCTTCACTCAAGGTTTACTGTATCCCTTGGACCTTCTTATTGACAATGAAACACAGAAATTGCATCGGAATTAAATACAAAATGCACAATGCCGACTTAAGAACAAGAAGACTGACTCTTCTTACTGACTATGATTTGAACCATTCCTATGACACTAGTTATTGATTCCGATGCTTCACTCCCGGTTTACTGTATCCCTTGGACCTTCTTATTGACGACGAAACACAGAAATTGCAACGGAATTACATGCAAAAGGCACAATCCCGACTTAAGTACAAGAAAACAGACTCTTCTTAACATCTATGTTATGAACCATTCCTGTGACACTAGGTTAGATTCCGATGCTTCACTTCAGTTTTACTGTATCCCCCTGACCTTCTTATTGACGATGAAACACAGAAACTGCATGGGAATTAAATACAAAAGGCACAATGCCGACTCAAGTACTAGAAGATTGACTCTTCTTACTGTCTATGTTTTGAACCATTACTGTGACACTAGTTTTACATTCCGATGCTTCACTCCAGGTTTACTGTATCCCTCTGACCTCCTTATTGACGATGAAACACAGAAATTGCATCATAATTGAATACGAAAGGCTCAATGCGGACTTAAGTACAGGAAGACTTACTCTTCTAACTGTCTATGTTTTGAACCATTCCTGTGACACTAGTTATAGATTCCGATGCTTCACTTCAGGTTTACTGTATTCCTCTGACCTTCTTATTGACGATGAAACACAGAAAATGCATCGGAATTATACACAAGAGGCACAATGCCGACTTAAGTACAAGAATACTGACTCTTCTTACTGTCTATGTTTTTAACAGTAGCTGAGACACTAGTTATAGATTCCGATGCTTCTCTCCAGCTATACTGTATCCCTTGAATATTCTTATTGACGATGAAACACAGAAATTGCATCGGAATTAAATACAAAAGTTACAATGCCGACTTAAGTACAAGAAGACTGACCCTTCTTACTGACTATGATATGAACCATTCCTGTGACACTAGTTATAGATTCCGATGCTTCACTTCCGGTTAACTGTATCCAGCTGACCTTCTTATTGACGATGTAACTCAGAAATTGCATCGGAATTAAATACAAAAGGCACAATGCCGACTTAAGTACAAGAAGACTGACTCTTCTTACTGTTTATGTTTTGAACCATTCCTGTGACACTAGTTATAGATTCCGATGCTTAACTCCAGGTTTACTGCATCCCTTGGACCTTCTTAATGACAATGAAACACAGAAATGGCATCGGAATTAAGTACAAAAGGCACAATGCCGACTTAAGTACAATAAGACTGACTCTTCTCACTGTCTATGTTTGAACCATTCCTGTGACACTAGTTATAGATTCCGATGCTTCACTTCAGGTTTACTGTGTCCCTCAGACCTTGTTATTGAAGATGAAACACAGAAATTGCATCGGAATAAAATACAAAACTCACAATGCCGACGAAAGTACGAGAAGACTGACTCTTCTAGTGTCTATGTTTTGAACCATTTCTGTGACACTACTTATAGATTCCGATCCTTCACTCAGGGTTAACTGTATCCCTCTGACCTTCTTATTGACGATGAAACACAGAAATTGCATCGGAATTAAATGGAAAAGGCACAATGCCGACTTAAGTACAAGACGACTGACTTTTCTTACTGTCTATGTTTTGAACCATTCCTGTGAAAGTAGTTACAGATTCCGATGCTTAACTTCAGGTTTACTGTATCCCTCTGACCTTCTTATTGACGATGAAACACAGAAATTGCATCGGAATTAAATAGAAAAGGCACAATGCCGACTTAAGTACAAGACGACTGACTCTCTTTACTGACTATGTTTTGAACCATTCCTGTGACACTAGTTATAGATTCCCATGCTTCTCTCCAGGTTTACTGTATCCCTTGGACCTTCTTATTGACGACGAAACACAGAAAATGCATCAGAATTAAATAGAAAAGGCACAATGCCGACTTAAGTACAAGACGACTGACTCTTCTTACTGTCTATGTTTTGAACCATTCCTGTGACAGTAGTTACAGATTCCGATGCTTAACTTCAGGTTTACTGTATCCCTCTGACCTTCTTATTGACGATGAAACGCAGAAATTGTATTGGAATTAAATACAAAAGGCACAATGCCGACTTCAGTACAAGAATACTGACTCTTCTTACTGTCTATGTTTTTAACCATCGTTGAGACACTAGTTATAGATTCCGAAGCTTCACTCCAGGTTTACTGTATCCATTGAACATTCTTATTGACGATGAAACACAGAAATTGCATCGTTATTAAGTACAAAAGGCACAATGCCGACTTAAGTACAAGAATACTGACTCTTCTTACTGTCTATGTTTTGAACCATCCCTGTGACACTAGTTATAGATTCCGATGCTTCACTCCAGGTTTACTGTATCCTTTGGACCTTCTTATTTACGATGAGACACAGAAATTGCATCGGAATTAAATTGGAAAGGCACAATACCGACTTAAGTACAAGAAAACTGACTCTTCTTACTGTTTATATTTTGAACCATTCCTGTGACACTAGCTATAGATTCCGATCCTTCACTTCAGGTTTACTGTATGCCTGTGACCTTCTTATTGACGATGAATCACAGAAATTGCATCAAAATTAAATACAAAAGGCACAATGCCGACTTAAGTAGAAGAAAACTGACACTTCTTACTGTGTATGTTCTGAACCATTCCTGTGACACTAGTTATAGATTCCGATGCTTCACTTCAGGTTTACTGTATCCCCCTGACCTTCTTATTGACGATGAACCACAGATATTGCATCGGAATTAAATAGAAAATGCACAATGCCGACTTAAGTACAAGAAGACTGACTCTATCTATTGTCTATGTTTGAACATTTCCGGTGACACTAGTTATAGATTCCGATGCTTCACTTCAGGTTTACTGTATCCCTCTGACCTTCTTGTTGACGATGAAACACAGAAATTGCATCGGAATTAAATACAAAAGGCAGAATGCCGACTTAAATAAAAAAAGACTGTCTCTTCTTACTCTCTATGTTTTGAACCATTCCTGTGACACTAGGTATGGATTCCGATACTTCACTTCAGGATTACTGTATCCCTCTGACCTTCTTATTGACGATGTAACACAGAAATTGCATCGGAATTAAATACAAAAAGCACAATGCCGACATAAGTACAAGAAGACTGACTCTTCCTACTGTCTATGTTTTGAACCATTCCTGTGACACTGGTTACAGATTCCGATGCTTCACTTCAGGTTTACTGTATTCCTTGGACCTTCTTATTGACGATGAAACACAGAAATCGGATCGGAATTAAATAAAAAAGGCACATTGCCGACTGAAGTACAAGAAGACTGACTCTTCTTACTGACTATGTTTTGAACCATTCCTGTGAAACCAGTTATAGATTCCGATGCTTCACTTCAGGTTTACTGTATCCCTTGGACATTCTTATTGACGATGACACACAGAAATTGCATTGGAATTAAATAGAAAAGGCACAATCCCGACATAAGTACAAGAAGACTGACTCTTCCTACTGTCTATGGTTTGAACCATTCCTAAGACACTAGTTATAGATTCCGATGCTGCACTCCAGGTATTCTGTATCCCTTGGACCTTCTTATTGACAATGAAACACAGAAATTGCATCGGAATAAAATAAAAAAGGCACAATGCCGACATAAGAACAAGAAGACTGACTCTACCTACTGTCTATGTTTTGAACCATTCCTCTGACACTAGTTATAGATTCCGATGCTTCACTCCAATTTTACTGTATCCCTTGGACCTTCTTATTGACGATGAAACACAGAAATTGCATCGGAAATAAATTGAAAAGGCACAATGCCGACTTAAGCACTAGTAGACTTACTCTTCCTACTGTCTATGTTTTGAACCATTCCTGTGACACTGGTTACAGATTCCGATGCTTCACTTCAGGTTTAATATATCCCTTGGACCTTCTTGTTGACGATGAAAGTCAGAAATTGCATCGGAATTAAATACAAAAGGCACAAAGCCGACTTAAGGACAAGAAGAGTGATTCTTCTTACTGACTTTGTTTTGATTCATTCCTGTGACACTAGGTATAGATTCCGATGCTTCACTCAAGGTTTACTGTATCCCTTGGACCTTCTTATTGACAATGAAACACAGAAATTGCATCGGAATTAAATACAAAAGGCACAATGCCGACTAAAGTACAAGAAGACTGACTCTTCTTACTGTTTATGTTTTGAACCATTCCTGTGACACTAGTTATAGATTCCGATGCTTAACTCCAGGTTTACTGCATCCCTTGGACCTTCTTAATGACAATGAAACACAGAAATGGCATCGGAATTAAGTACAAAAGGCACAATGCCGACTTAAGTACAATAAGACTGACTCTTCTCACTGTCTATGTTTGAACCATTCCTGTGACACTAGTTATAGATTCCGATGCTTCACTTCAGGTTTACTGTGTCCCTCAGACCTTGTTATTGAAGATGAAACACAGAAATTGCATCGGAATAAAATACAAAACTCACAATGCCGACGAAAGTACGAGAAGACTGACTCTTCTAGTGTCTATGTTTTGAACCATTTCTGTGACACTACTTATAGATTCCGATCCTTCACTCAGGGTTAACTGTATCCCTCTGACCTTCTTATTGACGATGAAACACAGAAATTGCATCGGAATTAAATGGAAAAGGCACAATGCCGACTTAAGTACAAGACGACTGACTTTTCTTACTGTCTATGTTTTGAACCATTCCTGTGAAAGTAGTTACAGATTCCGATGCTTAACTTCAGGTTTACTGTATCCCTCTGACCTTCTTATTGACGATGAAACACAGAAATTGCATCGGAATTAAATAGAAAAGGCACAATGCCGACTTAAGTACAAGACGACTGTCTCTCTTTACTGACTATGTTTTGAACCATTCCTGTGACACTAGTTATAGATTCCCATGCTTCTCTCCAGGTTTACTGTATCCCTTGGACCTTCTTATTGACGACGAAACACAGAAAATGCATCAGAATTAAATAGAAAAGGCACAATGCCGACTTAAGTACAAGACGACTGACTCTTCTTACTGTCTATGTTTTGAACCATACCTGTGACAGTAGTTACAGATTCCGATGCTTAACTTCAGGTTTACTGTATCCCTCTGACCTTCTTATTGACGATGAAACGCAGAAATTGTATTGGAATTAAATACAAAAGGCACAATGCCGACTTCAGTACAAGAATACTGACTCTTCTTACTGTCTATGTTTTTAACCATCGTTGAGACACTAGTTATAGATTCCGAAGCGTCACTCCAGGTTTACTGTATCCATTGAACATTCTTATTGACGATGAAACACAGAAATTGCATCGTTATTAAGTACAAAAGGCACAATGCCGACTTAAGTACAAGAATACTGACTCTTCTTACTGTCTATGTTTTGAACCATCCCTGTGACACTAGTTATAGATTCCGATGCTTCACTCCAGGTTTACTGTATCCTTTGGACCTTCTTATTTACGATGAGACACAGAAATTGCATCGGAATTAAATTGGAAAGGCACAATACCGACTTAAGTACAAGAAAACTGACTCTTCTTACTGTTTATATTTTGAACCATTTATGTGACACTAGCTATAGATTCCGATGCTTCACTTCAGGTTTACTGTATGCCTGTGACCTTCTTATTGACGATGAATCACAGAAATTGCATCAAAATTAAATACAAAAGGCACAATGCCGACTTAAGTAGAAGAAAACTGACACTTCTTACTGTGTATGTTCTGAACCATTCCTGTGACACTAGTTATAGATTCCGATGCTTCACTTCAGGTTTACTGTATCCCCCTGACCTTCTTATTGACGATGAACCACAGATATTGCATCGGAATTAAATAGAAAATGCACAATGCCGACTTAAGTACAAGAAGACTGACTCTTCCTACTGTCTATGTTTTGAACCATTCCTGTGACACTGGTTACAGATTCCGATGCTTCACTTCAGGTTTACTGTATTCCTTGGACCTTCTTATTGACGATGAAACACAGAAATCGGATCGGAATTAAATAAAAAAGGCACATTGCCGACTGAAGTACAAGAAGACTGACTCTTCTTACTGACTATGTTTTGAACCATTCCTGTGAAACCAGTTATAGATTCCGATGCTTCACTTCAGGTTTACTGTATCCCTTGGACATTCTTATTGACGATGACACACAGAAATTGCATTGGAATTAAATAGAAAAGGCACAATCCCGACATAAGTACAAGAAGACTGACTCTTCCTACTGTCTATGGTTTGAACCATTCCTAAGACACTAGTTATAGATTCCGATGCTGCACTCCAGGTATTCTGTATCCCTTGGACCTTCTTATTGACAATGAAACACAGAAATTGCATCGGAATAAAATAAAAAAGGCACAATGCCGACATAAGAACAAGAAGACTGACTCTACCTACTGTCTATGTTTTGAACCATTCCTCTAACACTAGTTATAGATTCCGATGCTTCACTCCAATTTTACTGTATCCCTTGGACCTTCTTATTGACGATGAAACACAGAAATTGCATCGGAAATAAATTGAAAAGGCACAATGCCGACTTAAGCACTAGAAGACTGACTCTTCCTACTGTCTATGTTTTGAACCATTCCTGTGACACTGGTTACAGATTCCGATGCTTCACTTCAGGTTTAATATATCCCTTGGACCTTCTTGTTGACGATGAAAGTCAGAAATTGCATCGGAATTAAATACAAAAGGCACAAAGCCGACTTAAGAACAAGAAGAGTGATTCTTCTTACTGACTTTGTTTTGATTCATTCCTGTGACACTAGGTATAGATTCCGATGCTTCACTCAAGGTTTACTGTATCCCTTGGACCTTCTTATTGACAATGAAACACAGAAATTGCATCGGAATTAAATACAAAATGCACAATGCCGACTTAAGAACAAGAAGACTGACTCTTCTTACTGACTATGATTTGAACCATTCCTATGACACTAGTTATTGATTCCGATGCTTCACTCCCGGTTTACTGTATCCCTTGGACCTTCTTATTGACGACGAAACACAGAAATTGCAAGGGAATTACATGCAAAAGGCACAATCCCGACTTAAGTACAAGAAAACAGACTCTTCTTAACATCTATGTTATTAACCATTCATGTGACACTAGTTGTAGATTCCGATGCTTCACTTCAGTTTTACTGTATCCCCCTGACCTTCTTATTGACGATGAAACACAGAAACTGCATGGGAATTAAATACAAAAGGCACAATGCCGACTCAAGTACTAGAAGATTGACTCTTCTTACTGTCTATGTTTTGAACCATTACTGTGACACTAGTTTTACATTCCGATGCTTCACTCCAGGTTTACTGTATCCCTCTGACCTCCTTATTGACGATGAAACACAGAAATTGCATCATAATTGAATACGAAAGGCTCAATGCGGACTTAAGTACAGGAAGACTTACTCTTCTAACTGTCTATGTTTTGAACCATTCCTGTGACACTAGTTATAGATTCCGATGCTTCACTTCAGGTTTACTGTATTCCTCTGACCTTCTTATTGACGATGAAACACAGAAAATGCATCGGAATTATACACAAGAGGCACAATGCCGACTTAAGTACAAGAATACTGACTCTTCTTACTGTCTATGTTTTTAACAGTAGCTGAGACACTAGTTATAGATTCCGATGCTTCTCTCCAGCTATACTGTATCCCTTGAATATTCTTATTGACGATGAAACACAGAAATTGCATCGGAATTAAATACAAAAGTTACAATGCCGACTTAAGTACAAGAAGACTGACCCTTCTTACTGACTATGATATGAACCATTCCTGTGACACTAGTTATAGATTCCGATGCTTCACTTCCGGTTAACTGTATCCAGCTGACCTTCTTATTGACGATGTAACTCAGAAATTGCATCGGAATTAAATACAAAAGGCACAATGCCGACTTAAGTACAAGAAGACTGACTCTTCTTACTGTTTATGTTTTGAACCATTCCTGTGACACTAGTTATAGATTCCGATGCTTAACTCCAGGTTCACTGCATCCCTTGGACCTTCTTAATGACAATGAAACACAGAAATGGCATCGGAATTAAGTACAAAAGGCACAATGCCGACTTAAGTACAATAAGACTGACTCTTCTCACTGTCTATGTTTGAACCATTCCTGTGACACTAGTTATAGATTCCGATGCTTCACTTCAGGTTTACTGTGTCCCTCAGACCTTGTTATTGAAGATGAATCACAGAAATTGCATCGGAATAAAATACAAAACTCACAATGCCGACGTAAGTACGAGAAGACTGACTCTTCCTAGTGTCTATGTTTTGAACCATTTCTGTGACACTACTTATAGATTCCGATCCTTCACTCAGGGTTAACTGTATCCCTCTGACCTTCTTATTGACGATGAAACACAGAAATTGCATCGGAATTAAATAGAAAAGGCACAATGCCGACTTAAGTACAAGACGACTGACTCTCTTTACTGACTATGTTTTGAACCATTCCTGTGACACTAGTTATAGATTCCCATGCTTCTCTCCAGGTTTACTGTATCCCTTGGACCTTCTTATTGACGACGAAACACAGAAAATGCATCAGAATTAAATAGAAAAGGCACAATGCCGACTTAAGTACAAGACGACTGACTCTTCTTACTGTCTATGTTTTGAACCATTCCTGTGACAGTAGTTACAGATTCCGATGCTTAACTTCAGGTTTACTGTATCCCTCTGACCTTCTTATTGACGATGAAACGCAGAAATTGTATTGGAATTAAATACAAAAGGCACAATGCCGACTTCAGTACAAGAATACTGACTCTTCTTACTGTCTATGTTTTTAACCATCGTTGAGACACTAGTTATAGATTCCGAAGCTTCACTCCAGGTTTACTGTATCCATTGAACATTCTTATTGACGATGAAACACAGAAATTGCATCGTTATTAAGTACAAAAGGCACAATGCCGACTTAAGTACAAGAATACTGACTCTTCTTACTGTCTATGTTTTGAACCATCCCTGTGACACTAGTTATAGATTCCGATGCTTCACTCCAGGTTTACTGTATCCTTTGGACCTTCTTATTTACGATGAGACACAGAAATTGCATCGGAATTAAATTGGAAAGGCACAATACCGACTTAAGTACAAGAAAACTGACTCTTCTTACTGTTTATATTTTGAACCATTCCTGTGACACTAGCTATAGATTCCGATGCTTCACTTCAGGTTTACTGTATGCCTGTGACCTTCTTATTGACGATGAATCACAGAAATTGCATCGGAATTAAATACAAAAGGCACAATGCCGAAAGAAGAAAACTGACACTTCTTACTGTGTATGTTCTGAACCATTCCTGTGACACTAGTTATAGATTCCGATGCTTCACTTCAGGTTTACTGTATCCCCCTGACCTTCTTATTGACGATGAACCACAGATATTGCATCGGAATTAAATAGAAAATGCACAATGCCGACTTAAGTACAAGAAGACTGACTCTATCTATTGTCTATGTTTGAACATTTCCGGTGACACTAGTTATAGATTCCGATGCTTCACTTCAGGTTTACTGTATCCCTCTGACCTTCTTGTTGACGATGAAAGTCAGAAATTGCATCGGAATTAAATACAAAAGGCACAAAGCCGACTTAAGTACAAGAAGAGTGATTCTTCTTAGTGACATTGTTTTGATTCATTCCTGTGACACTAGGTATAGATTCCCATGCTTCACTCAAGGTTTACGGTATCCCTTGGACCTTCTTATTGACAATGAAACACAGAAATTGCATCGGAATTAAATACAAAAGGCACAATGCCGACTTAAGTACAAGAAGACTGACTCTTCTTACTGACTATGATTTGAACCATTCCTGTGACACTAGTTATTGATTCCGATGCTTCACTCCCGGTTTACTGTATCCCTTGGACCTTCTTATTGACGATGAAACACAGAAATTGCATCGGAATTGAATACAAAATGCACAATGCCGACTTAAGTACAAGAAGACTGCCTCTTCCTACTGTCTATGTTTTGAACCATTCCTGTGACACTAGTTATAGATTCCGATGCTTCACTACAGGTTTACTGTATACCTCTGACCTTCTTATTGACGATGAAACACAGAAATTGCATCGGAATTAAATAAAAAGACACAATGCCGACTTAAGTACAAGAAGACTAACTCTTCCTACGTCTACGTGTACGTCTGCGTCTACGTCTACGTCCATACTCCGCAAGCCACCTGACGGTGTGTGGCGGAGGGTACCTTCAGTACCTCTATCTGTTCTCCCTTCTATTCCAGTCTCGTATTGTTCGTGGAAAGAAGGACTGTCGGTATGCCTCTGTGTGGGCTCTAATCTCTCTGGTTTTATCCTCATGGTCTCTTTGCGAGATATACGTAGGAGGGAGCAATATACTGCTTGACTCTTCGGTGAAGGTATGTTCTCGAAACTTCAATAAAAGCCCGTACCGAGCTACTGAGCGTCTCTCCTGCAGAGTCTTCCACTGGAGTTTATCTATCATCTCCGTAACGCTTTCGCGATTACTAAATGATCCTGTAACGAAGCGCGCTGCTCTCCGTTGGATCTTCTCTATCTCTTCTATCAACCCTATCTGGTACGGATCCCACACTGCTGAGCAGTATTCAAGCAGTGGGCGAACAAGCGTACTGTAACCTACTTCCTTTGTTTTCGGATTGCATTTCCTTAGGATTTTTCCAATGAATCTCAGTCTCGCATCTGCTTTACCGACGATCAACATTATATGATCATTCCATTTTAAATCACTCCTAATGCGTACTCCCAGATAATTTATGGTATTAACTGCTTCCAGTTGCTGACCTGCTATTTTGTAGCTAAATGAGAAAGGATCTATCTTTCTGTATATTCGCAGCACATTACACTTGTCTACATTGAGATTCAATTGCCATTCCCTGCACCATGCGTCAATTCGCTGCAGATCCTCCTGCATTTCAATACAATTTTCCATTGTTACAACCTCTCGGTACACCACAGCATCATCTGCAAAAAGCCTCAGTGAACTTCCGATGTCATCCACCAGGTCATTTATGTATATTGTGAATAGCAACGGTCCTATGACACTCCCCTGCGGCACACCTGAAATCACTCTTACTTCGGAAGACTTCTCTCCATTGAGAATAACATGCTGCGTCCTGTTATCTAGGAACTCCTCTATCCAATCACACAATTGGTCTGATAGTCCATATGCTCTTACTTTGTTCATTAAACGACTGTGGGGAACTGTATCGAACGCCTTGCGGAAGTCAAGAAACACGGCATCTACCTGTGAACCCGTGTCTATGGCCCTCTGAGTCTCGTGGACGAATAGCGCGAGTTGGGTTTCACATGACCGTCTTTTTCGAAACCCATGCTGATTCCTACAGAGTAGATTTCTAGTCTCCAGAAAAGTCATTATACTCGAACACAATACGTGTTCCAAAATTCTGCAACTGATCGACGTTAGAGATATAGGTGTATAGTTCTGCACATCTGTTCGACGTCCCTTCTTGAAAACGGGGATGACCTGTGCCCTTTTCCAATCCTTTGGAACGCTACGCTCTTCTAGAGACCTACGGTACACCGCTGCAAGAAGGGGGGCAAGTTCCTTCGCGTACTCTGTGTAAAACTGAACTGGTATCCCATCAGGTCCAGAGGCCTTTCCTCTTTTGAGCGATTTTAATTGTTTCTCTATCGCTCTGTCGTCTATTTCGATATCTACCATTTTGTCATCTGTGCGACAATCTAGAGAAGGAACTACAGTGCAATCTTCCTCTGTGAAACAACTTTGGAAAAAGACATTTAGTATTTCGGCCTTTAGTCTGTCATCCTCTGTTTCAGTACCATTTTGGTCACAGAGTGTCTGGACATTTTGTTTTGATCCACCTACCGCTTTGACATAAGACCAAAATTTCTTAGGATTTTCTGCCAAGTCAGTACATAGAACTTTACTTTCGAATTCATTGAACGCCTCTCGCATAGCCCTCCTCACACTACATTTCGCTTCGCGTAATTTTTGTTTGTCTGCAAGGCTTTGGCTATGTTTATGTTTGCTGTGAAGTTCCCTTTGCTTCCGCAGCAGTTTTCTAACTCGGTTGTTGTACCACGGTGGCTCTTTCCCATCTCTTACGATCTTGCTTGGCACATACTCATCTAACGCATAATGTACGACGGTTTTGAACTTCGTCCACTGATCCTCAACACTATCTGTACTTGAGACAAAACTTTTGTGTTGAGCCAACAGGTACTCTGAAATCTGCTTTTTGTCACTTTTTCTAAACAGAAAAATCTTCCTACCCTTTTTAATATTCCTATTTACGGCTGAAATCATCGATGCCGTAACCGCTTTATGATCGCTGATTCCCTGTTCTGCGTTATCTTTTTCAAATAGTTCGGGTCTGTTTGTCACCAGAAGATCTAATATGTTATCCCCACGCGTCGCTTCTCTGTTTAACTGCTCAAGGTAGTTTTCAGATAAAGCACTTAAAAAAATTTCACAGGATTCTTTGTCCCTGCCACCCGTTATGAACGTTTGAGTCTCCCAGTCTATATCTGGCAAATTAAAATCTCCACCCAGAACTATAACATGGTGGGGAAATCTACTCGAAATATTTTCCAAATTATCCTTCAGGTGCTCAGCCACAACAGCTGTTGAGCCAGGGGGCCTATAGAGACATCCAATTACCATGTCTGAGCCTGCTTTAACCGTGACCTTCACCCAAATCATTTCACATTTCGGATCTCCGTCAATTTCCTTCGATACTATTGCACTTCTTATGGCTATAAACACGCCTCCCCCTTCACTGTTCAGCCTGTCTCTACGGTATACATTCCAATCTGAGTTTAGGATTTCATTACTGTTTACATCTGGTTTCAGCCAACTTTCTGTCCCTAGTACTATATGGGCATTGTGACCGTTTATTAACGAGAGCAGTTCTGGGACCTTTCTATAGACGCTCCTGCAGTTTACTATTAGCACATTAATTTTGTTATTCCCTGTTGCATTTTGCCTACTCCTACCTTGCCGCGTCACAGGAGGCGTCTTGTCGGGCCTAGGGAGGGGATTCTCTAACCTAAAAAACCCCCATGTGCACTACTGTCTAGGATTTGAACTTTTGCTGTGACAATAGTTATAGATTCCGATGTTTCACTTCAGGTTTACTGTATCCCTTGGACCTTCTTATTGACGATGAGACACAGATATTGCATCGGAATTAAATACAAACGGCACAATGCCGACTTAAGAACAAGCAGACGGGCTCTCCTTACCGTCTATGTTTTGAACCTTTCCTGTGGGACCATTTTTAGATTACGAAGCTTCACTTCAGGTTTACTGTATCCCTTGGACATTCTTATTAACGATGAATAACAGAAATTGCATCGGAATTATTTACTAAAAGCACAATGCCGTCATAAGTACAAGAAGACTGACTCTTCTTACTATGTTTTGAACCATTCCTGTGACAATAGTTATAGATTCCGATGCTTCACTCCAGCTTAACTGTATCCTTTGGACCTTATTATTGACGATGAAACACAGAAATTGCATCGGAATTAAATACAATAGGCACAATGCCGACTTAAGTTTAAGAACGCTGACTCTACTTACTGTCTATGTTCTGAACCTGTCATGTGACACTAGTTATAGATTCCGATGCTTCACTCCAGGTTTACTGTATTCCTTGGACCTTCGTATTGACGATGAAACACAGAAATCGGATCGGAATTAAATAAAAAAGGCACAATGCCGACTTAAGTACAAGAAGACTGACGCTTCTTACTGACTATGTTTTGAACCATTCCTGTGACACCAGTTATAGATTCCGATGCTTCACTTCCGGTTTACTGTATCCCTTGGACTTTCTTATTGACGATGATGCACAGAAATTGCATTGGAATTTAATAGAAAAGGCACAATCCCGACATAAGTACAAGAAGACTGACTCTTCCTACTGTCTATGTTTTGAACCATTCCTGTGACACTAGTTATAGATTCCGATGCTGCACTCCAGGTATTCTGTATACCTTGGACTTTCTGATTGACGATGAAACACAGAAATTGCATCGGAATTAAATACAAAAGGCACAATGCCGACTTAGGTACAAGAAGACTGACTCTTCTTACTGACTATGCTTTGAACCATTCCTGTGACACTAGTTATAGATTCCGGTGCTTCATTTCAGGTTTACTGTATCCCTTGGACCTTCGTATTGACGATGAAACACAGACATTGCATCAGAATTAAATACAAAAGGTACAATGCCGACTTAAGTACAAGAAGACTGACTCTTCTTACTGTCTATGTTTTGAACCATTCCTGTGACACTAGTTACAGATTCCGATGGTTCACTCCAGGTTTTCTGTATCCCTAGGACCTTCTTATTGACGATGAAACACAGAAATTGCACCGGAATTAATCCAAACGGCACAAGGCCGACTTAAGTACAAGAAAACTGACTCTTCTTACTGACAATGTTTTGAACCATTCCTGTGACACTAGTTATAGATTCCGATGCTTCACTCCAGGTTTACTGTATCCCTTGGACCTCCTTATTGACGATGAAACACAGAAATTGCATCGGAATTAAATAGAAAAGACACAATGTCGACTTAAGTACAAGAAGACCGACTCTTCCTACTGTCTATGTTTTGAACCATTCCTGTGACACTAGTTATAGATTCCGATGCTTCACTTCAGGTTTACTGTATCCCTTGGACCGTCTTATTGACGATGAAACACAGAAATTGCATCGGAATTAAATACAAAATGCACAATGCCGACTTAAGTACAAGAAGACTGACTCTTCTTACTGACTATGTTTTGAACCATTCCTGTGACACTAGTTATAGATTCCGATGCTTCATTCCAGGTTTACTGTATCCCTTGGACCTCCTTATTGACGATGAAACACAGAAATTGCATCGGAATTAAATAGAAAAGACACAATGTCGACTTAAGTACAAGAAGACTGACTCCTCCTACTGTCTATGCTTTGAACTTTTCCTGTGAGAATAGTTATAGATTCCGATGCTTCACTTCAGGTTTACTGTATCCCTTGGACCTTCGTATTGACGATGAGACACAGATATTGCATCGGAATTAAATACAAACGGCACAATGCCGACTTAAGAACTAGCAGACGGGCTCTACTTACCGTCTATGTTTTGAACATTTCCTGTGAGACCAGTTTTAGATTACGAAGCTTCACTTCAGGTTTACTGTATCCCTTGGACACTCTTATTAACGATGAAACACAGAAATTGCATCGGAATTATGTACTAAATGCACAATGCCGTCATAAGTACACGAAGACTGACTCTTCTTACTGACTGTTATGAACCTAACCTGTGAGACCAGTTTTAGATTCCGATGCTTGACTTCAGGTTTACTGTATCCCTTGGACCTTCTTATTGACGATGAAACAAAAAAATTGCCTCGGAATTAAATACAAAAGGCACAATGCCGACTTAAGAACTAGAAGACAGACTCTTCTTACTGTCTATGTTTTGAATGATTCCTGTGAAACCACTTTTAGATTACGATGCTTAACTTCAGGCTTACTGTATCCATTGGGCCTTCTTATTGACGATGAAACACAGAAATTGCATCGGAATTAAATACAATAGGCACAATGCCGACTTAAGTACAAGAAGGCTGACTCTTCTTACTGTCTATGTTTTGAACCTGTCATGTGACACTAGTTATAGATTCCGATGCTTCACTCCAGCTTAACTGTATCCGTTGGACCTTCTTATTGACGTTGAAACACAGAAATTGCATCGGAATTAAATACAATAGGCACAATGCCGACTTAAGTACAAGAAGGCTGACTCTTCTTACTGTCTATGTTTTGAACCTGTCATGTGACACTAGTTATAGATTCCGATGCTTCACTCCAGGTTTACTGTATTCCTTGGACCTTGTTATTGACGATGAAACACAGAAATCGGATCGGAATTACATAAAAAAGGCACAATGCCGATTTAAGTACAAGAAGACTGACTCTTCTTACTGACTATGTTTTGAACCATTCCTGTGACACTGGTTACAGATTCCGATGCTTCACTTCTGGTTTAATGTATCCCTTGGACCTTCTTGTTGACGATGAAAGTCAGAAATTGCATCGGAATTAAATACAAAAGGCACAAAGCCGACTTAAGTACAAGAAGGGTGATTCTTCTTACTGACTTTGCTTTGATTCATTCCTGTGACACTAGGTATTGATTCCGATGCTTCACTCCCGGTTTACTGTATCCCTTGGACCTTCTTATTGACGATGAAACACAGAAATTGCGTCGGAATTGAATACAAATTGCACAATGCCGACTTAAGTACAAGAAGACTGCCTCTTCCTACTGTCTATGTTTTGAACCATTCCTGTGAGACTAGTTATAGATTCCGATGCTTCACTACAGGTTTACTGTATACCTCTGACCTTCTTATTGACGATGAAACACAGAAATTGCATCGGAATTAAATATAAAGACACAATGCCGACTTAAGTACAAGAAGACTAACTCTTCCTACTGTCTATCTTTTGAACTTTTGCTGTGACAATAGTTATAGATTCCGATGTTTCACTTCAGGTTTACTGTATCCCTTGGACCTTCTTATTGACGATGAGACACTGATATTGCATCGGTATTAAATACAAACGGCACAATGCCGACTTAAGAACAAGCAGACGGGCTCTCCTTACCGTCTATGTTTTGAACCTTTCCTGTGGGACCATTTTTAGATTACGAAGCTTCACTTCAGGTTTACTGTATCCCTTGGACATTCTTATTAACGATGAATAACAGAAATTGCATCGGAATTATTTACTAAATGCACAATGCCGTCATAAGTACAAGAAGTCTGACTCTTCTTACTGACTATGTTTTGAACCATTTCTGTGACAATAGTTATAGATTCCGATGCTTCACTCCAGCTTAACTGTATCCTTTGGACCTTATTATTGACGATGAAACACAGAAATTGCATCGGAATTAAATACAATAGGCACAATGCCGACTTAAGATTAAGAACGCTGACTCTTCTTACTGTCTATGTTCTGAACCTGTCATGTGACACTAGTTATAGATTCCGATGCTTCACTGCAGGTTTACTGTATTCCTTGGACCTTCGTATTGACGATGAAACACAGAAATCGGATCGGAATTAAATAAAAAAGGCACAATGCCGACTTAAGTACAAGAAGACTGACTCTTCTTACTGACTATGTTTTGAACCATTCCTGTGACACCAGTTATAGATTCCGATGCTTCACTTCCGGTTTACTGTATCCCTTGGACTTTCTTATTGACGATGAAACACAGAAATTGCATTGGAATTAAATAGAAAAGGCACAATCCCGACATAAGTACAAGAAGACTGACTCTTCCTACTGTCTATGTTTTGAACCATTCCTGTGACACTAGTTATAGATTCCGATGCTGCACTCCAGGTATTCTGTATACCTTGGACCTTCTTATTGACGATGAAACACAGAAATTGCATCGGAATTAAATACAAAAGGCACAATGCCGACTTAGGTACAAGAAGACTGACTCTTCTTACTGACTATGGTTTGAACCATTCCTGTGACACTAGTTATAGATTCCGGTGCTTCATTTCAGGTTTACTGTATCCCTTGTACCTTCGTATTGACGATGAAACACAGACATTGCATCAGAATTAAATACAAAAGGTACAATGCCGACTTAAGTACAAGAAGACTGACTCTTCTTACTGACTATGTTTTGAACCATTCCTGTGACACTAGTTATAGATTCCGGTGCTTCATGTCAGGTTTACTGTATCCCTTGGACCTTCGTATTGACGATGAAACACAGACATTGCATCGGAATTAAATACAAAAGGCACAATGCCGACTTAGGTACAAGAAGACTGACTCTTCTTACTGACTATGTTTGAACCATTCCTGTGACACTAGTTATGGATTCCGATGCTTCATTCCAGGTTTACTGTATCCCTTGGACCTCCTTATTGACGATGAAACACAGAAATTGCATCGGAATTAAATAGAAAAGACACAATGTCGACTTAAGTACAAGAAGACTGACTCCTCCTACT
This sequence comes from Schistocerca piceifrons, assembly GCF_021461385.2. Lineage (NCBI taxonomy): Eukaryota > Metazoa > Arthropoda > Insecta > Orthoptera > Acrididae > Schistocerca > Schistocerca piceifrons. The sequence goes on along the minus strand of NW_025728205.1, from coordinate 143,300 downwards.
GTCTACGTTTTGAACTTTTCCTGTGAGAATAGTTATAGATTCCGATGCTTCACTTCAGGTTTACTGTATCCCTTGGACCTTCTTATTGACCGTGAGACACAGATATTGCATCGGAATTAAATACAAACGGCACAATGCCGACTTAAGAACTAGCAGACGGGCCCTTCTTTCTGTCTATGTTTTGAACATTTCCTGTGAGACCAGTTTTAGATTACGAAGCTTCACTTCAGGTTTACTGTATCCCTTGGACATTCTTATTAACGATGAAACACAGAAATTGCATCGGAATTATGTACTAAATGCACAATGCCGTCATAAGTACACGAAGACTGACTCTTCTTACTGTCTGTTATGAACCTAACCTGTGAGACCATTTTTAGATTCCGATGCTTCTCTTCAGGTTTACTGTATCCCTTGGACCTTCTTATTGACGATGAAACAAAAAAATTGCATCGGAATTAAATACAAAAGGCACAATGCCGACTTAAGAACTAGAAGACTGACTCTTCTTACTGTCTATGTTTTGAATGATTCCTGTGAAACCACTTTTAGATTACGATGCTTAACTTCAGGTTTACTGTATCCATTGGGCCTTCTTATTGACGATGAAACACAGAAATTGCATCGGAATTAAATACAAAGGGCACAATGCCGACATAAGTACAAGAAGACCGACTCTTCTTACTGTCTATGTTTTGAACCATTCATGTGACACTAGTTATAGGTTCCGATGCTTCACTCCAGGTTTACTGTATCCCTTGTACCTTCTCATTGACGATGAAACACAGAAATTGCATCAGAATTAAATACAAAAGGCACTATGCCGTCTTTAGTACAAGAATACTGACTCTTCTTACTGTCTATGTTTTGAACCTGTCATGTGACACTCGTTATAAATTCCGATGCTTCACTCCAGGTTTACTGTATCCCTTGGACCTTCTCATTGACGATGAATCACAGAAATTGCATTGGAATTAAATAGAAAAGGCACAATCCCGACATAAGTACAAGAGGACTGACTCTTCCTACTGTCTATGTTTTGAACCATTCGTGTGACACTAGTTATAGATTCCGATGCTTCACTTCATGTTTACTGTATCCCTCTTACCTTCTTATTGACGATGAAACACAGAAATTGCATCGAAATTAAATACAAAAAGCATAATGCCGACTTAAGAACAAGAAGACTGACTCTTCCTACTGTCTGTGTTTTGAACCATTCCTGTGACACTAGTTATAGATTCCAAAGCTTCACTTCAGGTTTTCTGTTCCCCTCTTACCTTCTTATTGACGATGAAACACAGATATTGCATGGGAAATAAATACAAAAGGCACAATGCCGACTTAAGTACAAGAATACTGACTCTTCTTACTGTCTATGATTTGAACCATCCCTGTGACACTAGTTATAGACTCCGATGCTTCACTCCAGGTTTACTGTATCCCTAGGACCTTCTTATTGACGATGAAACACAGAAATTGCATCGGAATTAAATACAAACGGCACAAGGCCGACTTAAGTATAAGAAAACTGACTCTTCTTACTGATCATGATTTGAACCATTCCGATGCTTCACTCCAGGTTTACTGGATCCCTTGGACCTTCTTATTGACGATGAAACACAGACATTGCATCAGAATTAAACACAAAAGGTACAATGCCGACTCAAGTACAAGAAGACTGACTCTTCTTACTGACTATGTTTTGAACCGTTCCTGTGACATTAGTTATAGATTCCGATGCTTCTCTTCAGGTTTACTGTATCCCTTGGACTTCTTATTGACGATGAAACACAGAAATTGCATCGGAATTAAATACAAAAGGCACAATGCCGACTTAAGTACAAAAAGACCTACTCTTCCTACTGTCTATGATTTGAACCATTCCTGTGACACTAGTTATAGATTCCGATGCTTCACGTCAGGTGTATTGTACCGCTTGGAGCTTCTTGTTGACGATGAAAGACATAAATTTCATCGGAATTAAATACAAAAGGCACAATGCCGACTTAAGTACAAGAAGACTGACTCTTCTTACTGTCTATGTTTTGAACCATTCCTGTGACACTAGTTATAGATTCCGATGCTTCACTAAAGGTTTACCGTATCCCTTGGACCTTATTATTAACGATAAAACAGAAATTGCATCGGAATTAAATACAAAAGGCACAATGCCGACTTAAGTACAAGAAGACTGACCCTTTTACTGACTATGTTTTGAACAATTCCTGTGACACTAGTTATAAATTCCGATGCTTCACTTCAGGATTACTGTATCCCATGGACTTTCTTATGGACGATGAAGCACAGAAATTGCATCGGAATTAAATAGAAAAGGCACAATGCCGGCATAAGTACAAGAAGACTGACTCTTCCTTCTGTCTATGTTTTAAATCATTCCTGTGACACTAGTAATAGTTTCTAAAGCTTAGCTACAGGTTTACTGTATCCCTCCGACCTTCTTATTGACGATGAAACACATAAATTGCATCGGAATTAAATAAAAAGGCACAATGCCGACTTAAGTACAAGACTGACTCTTCCTACTGTCTATGTTTTGAACCATTCCTGTGACACTAGTTATAGATTCCGATGCTTCACTTCAGGTTTACTGTATCCCTTGGACCTACTTATTGACGATGACACACAGAAATTGCATCGGAATTAAATACAAAAGACACAATGACGACTTAAGTACAAGAAGACTGACTCTTCTTACTGTCTATGTTTTGAACCATTCCTGTGTCACTAGTTACAGATTCCGATGCTTCACTCCAGGTTTACTGTATCCCTTGGAACTTGTTATTGACGATGAGACACAGAAATTGCATCGGAATTAAATACTAACGGCACAATGCCGACTTAAGTACAAGAGGACTGACTCTTCCTACTGTCTATGTTTTGATCCATTCCTGTGACACTAGTTATAGATTCCGATGCTTCACTCCGGGTTTACTGTATCCCTTGGACCTTCTTATTGACGATGAAACACAGACATTGCATCGGAATTAAATACAAAAGGTACAATGCCGACTTAAGTACAAGAAGACTGACTCTACTTACTGACTATGTTTTGAACCGTTCATGTGACACTAGTTATAGATTCCGATGCTTTACTTCGGGTTTACTGTATCCTTTGGACCTTCTTATTGCCGATAAAACACAGATATTGTATCGGAATTAAATACAAAAGGCACAATGCCGACTTAAGGACAAGAAGACTGTCTCTTCTTGCTGACTATGTTTTGAACCTTTCCTGTGACACTAGTTATAGATTCCGATGCTTAACTTCAGGTTTACTGTATCCCTCTGACCTTCTTATTGACGAATAAACACAGAAATTGCATCGGTATTAAATATAAAAGGCACAATGCCGACTTAAGTACAAGAAGACCGACACTTCTTACTGACTATGTTTAGAACCATTCCTGTGACACCAGTTAGGGATTCCGATGCTTCACTTCAGGATTACTGTATCCCTCTTACCTTCTTATTGAGGATGAAACACAGAAATTGCGTCGGAACTAAATACAAAAGGCACAATGCCGACTTAAGTACAAGAAGACTGACTCTTCTTACTGTCTATAATTTGAACCATTCCTGTGACACTAGTTACTGATTCCGATGCTTCAATCCAGGTTTACTGTATCCCTAGGACCTTCTTATTGACGATGAAACACAGAAATTGCATCGGAATTAAATACAAACGGCACAAGGCCGACTTAAGTATAAGAAAACTGCATCTTCTTAATGACCATGATTTGAAAAATTCCTGTGACACTAGATATAGATTCCGATGTTTCACTCCAGGTTTACTGTATCCCTTGCACCTTCTTATTGACGATGAAAGACAGACATTGCATCAGAATTAAATACAAAAGATACAATGCCGACTTAAGTACATGAATACTGACTCTTCTTGCTGACTATGTTTTGAACCGTTCCTGTGACACTAGTTATAGATTCCGATGCTTCTCTTCAGGTTTACTGTATCCCTTGGAGCTTCTTGTTGACGATGAAAGACAGAAATTGCATCGGAATTAAATACAAAAGGCACATTGCCGACTGAAGTACAAGAAGACTGACTCTTCTTACTGACTATGTTTTGTACCATTCCTGTGACACTAGTTATAGACTCCGATGCTTCACTCCAGGTTTACTGTATCCCTTGGACCCTCTTATTAACGATAAAACACAGAAATTGCATCGGAATTAAATACAAAAGGCACAATGCCGTCTTAAGTACAAGAAGACTGACCCTTTTACTGACTATGTTTTGAACAATTCCTGTGACACTAGTTATAGATTCCGAAGCTTAACTTCAGGTTTACTGTATCCCATGGACCTTCTTATTGACGATGAAACACAGAAATTGCATCGGAATTAAATAGAAAATGCACAATGCCGACTTAAGTGCAAGAAGACTGACTCCTCTTACTGACTATGCTTTGAACCACTCATGTGACAGTAGTTATAGATTCCGATGCTTAACTTCAGTTTTACTGTATCCCTCTGACCTTCTTATTGACGATGAAACACAGAAATTGTATCGGAATTAAATACAAAAGGCACAATGCCGACTTAAGTACAAGAAGACTGACTTTCCTTACTGACAATGATTTGAACCATTCCTGTGACACTAGTTATAGATTCCGATGCCTGCCTTCAGGTTTACTGTATCCCTTGGACCTTCTTATTGACGATGAAAGACAGAAATTGCATCGCAATTTATTACAAAAAGCACAATGCCGACTTAAGTACATGAAGACTGACTCTTCTTACTGACTATGTTTTGAACCATTCCTGTGACACTAGTTATTGATTCCGATGCTTCACTCCCGGTTTACTGTATCCCTTGGACCTTCTTAATGACGATGAAACACAGATATTGCATCGAAATTAAATACAAAAGGCACAATGCCGACTTAAGTACAAGAAGACTGACTCTTCTTACTGTCTATGCTTTGAACCATTCCTGTGTCACTAGTTACAGATTCCGATGATTCACTTCAGGTTTACTGTATCCCTTGGACCTTCTTATTGACGATGTAACACAGAAATTGCATTGGATTTAAATACAAACAGCACAAGGCCAACTTAAGTACATGAAAACTGGCTCTTCTTACTGACTATGTTTAAACCATTCCTGTGACACTAGTTATAGATTCCGATGTTACACTCCAGGTTGGCTGTATCCCTTGGACCTTCTTATTGACGATGAAACACAGAAATTGCATCGGAATGAAATAGAAAGGCCACAATGCCGACTTAAGTATAAGAAGACTGACTCTTCCTACTGCCTATGTTTTGAACCATTCCTGTGACACTAGTTATAGATTCCGATGCTTGACTTCAGGTTTACTGTATCCCTTGGAGCTTCTTGTTGACGATGAAACACAGAAATTGCATCGGAATTAAATACAAATGGCACAATGCCGACTTAAGTACAAGAAGACTGACTCTTCTGACTGACTATGCTTTGAACCATTCCTGTGACACTAGTGATCGATTCCAATGCTTCACTCCCAGTTTACTGTATCCCTTGGACCGTCCTATTGACGATGAAACACAGAAATTACATCGGAATTAAATACAAAAAACACAATGCCGACTTAAGTACAAGAAGACTGACTCTTCTTACAGACTATGTATTGAACCATTCCTGTGACACTAGTTATAGATTACGATGCTTCACCCCAGGTTTACTGTATACCTTGGGCTTCCTTATTGACGATGAAAAACAGAAATTGCATCGGAAGTAAATACCAAACGCACAATGCCGACGTAAGTACAAGAAGACTGACTCTTCTTACTGTCTATGCTTTGAACCATTCCTGTGACAGTAGTTAAGGATTCTGATGCTTCACTCCAGGTTTACTGTATCCCTTGGAACTTCTTATTGACGATGAAACACAGAAATTGCATCGGAATTAAATAGAAAAGGCACAATGCCGACTTAAGTACAAGAAGACTGATCCTTCTCACTGTCTATGTTTTGAATCATTCCTGTGACGCTAGTTATAGATTCCGATGCTCACTTCAGGTTTACTGTATCCCTTGGACATTCTTATTGACGTTGAAGCACAGAAATTGCATCGCAAATAAATAGAAAAAGCACAATGCCGACTTAAGTACAAGAACACTGACTCTTCCTACTGTCTATGTTTGAACCATTCCTGTGACACTAGTTATAGATTCCGATGCTTCACTCCAGGTTTACTGTATCCGTTGGACCTTCTTATTAACGATAAAACACAGAAATTGCATCGGAATTAAATACAAAAGGCACAAGCCGACTGAAGTACAAGAAGACACCCTTCTTACTGACTGTGTTTTGAACAATTCCTGTGACACTAGTTATAGATTCCGATGCTTCACTTCAGGTTTACTGTATCCCTTGGACCTTCTTATTGACGATGATACACTGAAATTGCATCGGAATTAAATAGAAAAGGGACAATGCCGACTTAAGTACAAGAAGACTGACTCCTCTTACTGACTATGTTATGAACCACTTGTGTGACAGTAGTTATAGATTCCGATGCTTAACTTCAGTTTTACTGTATCCCTCTGACCTTTTTATTGACGGTGAAACAGAGAAATTGTATCGGAATTAAATACAAAAGGCACAATACCGGCTTAAGTACAAGAAGACTGACTCTTCTTACTGTCTATGCGTTGTACCATACCTGTGACAGTAGTTATAGATTCTGATGCTTCACTCCAGGTTTACTGTATCCCTTGGACCTTCTCACTGACGATGAATCACAGAAATTGCATTGGAATTAAATAGAAAAGGCACAATCCCGACATAAGTACAAGAGGACTGACTCTTCCTACTGTCTATGTTTTGAACCATTCGTGTGACACTAGTTATAGATTCCGATGCTTCACTTCATGTTTACTGTATCCCTCTTACCTTCTTATTGACGATGAAACACAGAAATTGCATCGAAATTAAATACAAAAAGCATAATGCCGACTTAAGAACAAGAAGACTGACTCTTCCTACTGTCTGTGTTTTGAACCATTCCTGTGACACTAGTTATAGATTCCAAAGCTTCACTTCAGGTTTACTGTTCCCCTCTTACCTTCTTATTGACGATGAAACACAGATATTGCATGGGAAATAAATACAAAAGGCACAATGCCGACTTAAGTACAAGAATACTGACTCTTCTTACTGTCTATGATTTGAACCATCCCTGTGACACTAGTTATAGACTCCGATGCTTCACTCCAGGTTTACTGTATCCCTTGGACCCTCTTATTAACGATAAAACACAGAAATTGCATCGGAATTAAATACAAAAGGCACAATGCCGTCTTAAGTACAAGAAGACTGACCCTTTTACTGACTATGTTTTGAACAATTCCTGTGACACTAGTTATAGATTCCGAAGCTTAACTTCAGGTTTACTGTATCCCATGGACCTTCTTATTGACGATGAAACACAGAAATTGCATCGGAATTAAATAGAAAATGCACAATGCCGACTTAAGTGCAAGAAGACTGACTCCTCTTACTGACTATGCTTTGAACCACTCATGTGACAGTAGTTATAGATTCCGATGCTTAACTTCAGTTTTACTGTATCCCTCTGACCTTCTTATTGACGATGAAACACAGAAATTGTATCGGAATTAAATACAAAAGGCACAATGCCGACTTAAGTACAAGAAGACTGACTTTCCTTACTGACAATGATTTGAACCATTCCTGTGACACTAGTTATAGATTCCGATGCCTGCCTTCAGGTTTACTGTATCCCTTGGACCTTCTTATTGACGATGAAAGACAGAAATTGCATCGCAATTTATTACAAAAAGCACAATGCCAACTTAAGTACATGAAGACTGACTCTTCTTACTGACTATGTTTTGAACCATTCCTGTGACACTAGTTATTGATTCCGATGCTTCACTCCCGGTTTACTGTATCCCTTGGACCTTCTTAATGACGATGAAACACTGATATTGCATCGGAATTAAATACAAAAGGCACAATGCCGACTTAAGTACAAGAAGACTGACTCTTCTTACTGTCTATACTTTGAACCATTCCTGTGTCACTAGTTACAGATTCCGATGCTTCACTTCAGGTTTACTGTATCCCTTGGACCTTCTTATTGACGATGAAACACAGAAATTGCATCGGATTTAAATACAAACAGCACAAGGCCGACTTAAGTACATGAAAACTGGCTCTTCTTACTGACTATGTTTTAACCATTCCTGTGACACTAGTTATAGATTCCGATGTTACACTCCAGGTTGGCTGTATCCCTTGGACCTTCTTATTGACGATGAAACACAGAAATTGCATCGGAATGAAATAGAAAAGCCACAATGCCGACTTAAGTATAAGAAGACTGACTCTTCCTACTGCCTATGTTTTGAACCATTCCTGTGACACTAGTTATAGATTCCGATGCTTGACTTCAGGTTTACTGTATCCCTTGGAGCTTCTTGTTGACGATGAAACACAGAAATTGCATCGGAATTAAATACAAAAGGCACAATGCCGACTTAAGTACAAGAAGACTGACTCTTCTGACTGACTATGTTTTGAACCATTCCTGTGACACTAGTGATCGATTCCAATGCTTCACTCCCAGTTTACTGTATCCCTTGGACCGTCCTATTGACGATGAAACACAGAAATTACATCGGAATTAAATACAAAAAACACAATGCCGACTTAAGTACAAGAAGACTGACTCTTCTTACAGACTATGTATTGAACCATTCCTGTGACACTAGTTATAGATTCCGATGCTTCACCCCAGGTTTACTGTATACCTTGGGCTTCCTTATTGACGATGAAAAACAGAAATTGCATCGGAAGTAAATACAAAACGCACAATGCCGACGTAAGTACAAGAAGACTGACTCTTCTTACTGTCTATGCTTTGAACCATTCCTGTGACAGTAGTTATGGATTCTGATGCTTCACTCCATGTTTACTGTATCCCTTGGACCTTCTTATTGACGATGAAACACAGAAATTGCATCGGAATTAAATAGAAAAGGCACAATGCCGACTTAAGTACAAGAAGACTGATCCTTCTCACTGTCTATGTTTTGAATCATTCCTGTGACGCTAGTTATAGATTCCGATGCTCACTTCAGGTTTACTGTATCCCTTGGACATTCTTATTGACGTTGAAGCACAGAAATTGCATCGGAAATAAATAGAAAAAGCACAATGCCGACTTAAGTACAAGAACACTGACTCTTCCTACTGTCTATGTTTGAACCATTCCTGTGACACTAGTTATAGATTCCGATGCTTCACTTCAGGTTTACTGAATCATCTTGGAGCTTCTTGTTGACGATGAAAGACAGAAATTGCATCGGAATTAAATACAAAAAACACAATGCCGACTTAAGTACAAGAAGACTGACTCTTCTTACTGACTATGTTTTAAAACCATTCCTGTGACGCTAGTTATAGATTCCGATGCTTCACTCCAGGTTTACTGTATACCTTGGACCTCCTTATTGACGATGAAACACAGAAACTGCATCGGAATTAAATACAAAAGGCACAATGCCGACTTAAGTACAAGAAGACTGACTCTTCTTACAGTCTATGATTTGAACCATTCCTGTGACACTAGTTATAGATTCCGATGCTTCACTCCAGGTTTACTGTATCCCTTGGACCTTCTTATTAACGATAAAACACAGAAATTGCATCGGAATTAAATACAAAAGGCACAAGCCGACTGAAGTACAAGAAGACTGACCCTTCTTACTGACTGTGTTTTGAACTATTCCTGTGACACTAGTTATAGATTCCGATGCTTCACTTCAGGTTTACTGTATCCCTTGGACCTTCTTATTGACGATGATACACTGAAATTGCATCGGAATTAAATAGAAAAGGGACAATGCCGACTTAAGTACAAGAAGACTGACTCCTCTTACTGACTATGTTATGAACCACTTGTGTGACAGTAGTTATAGATTCCGATGCTTAACTTCAGTTTTACTGTATCCCTCTGACCTTCTTATTGACGGTGAAACAGAGAAATTGTATCGGAATTAAATACAAAAGGCACAATACCGGCTTAAGTACAAGAAGACTGACTCTTCTTGCTGTCTATGCGTTGTACCATACCTGTGACAGTAGTTATAGATTCTGATGCTTCACTCCAGGTTTACTGTATCCCTTGGACCTTCTTATTGACGATGAAACACAGAAATTGCATCGGAATTAATTAGAAAAGGCACAATGCCGACTTAAGTACAAGAACACTGACTCTTCCTACTGTCTACGTTTGAACCATTCCTGTGACACTAGTTATAGATTCCGATGCTTCACTTCAGGTTTACTGTATCATCTTGGAGCTTCTTGTTGACGATGAAAGACAGAAATTGCATCGGAATTAAATACAAAAGGCACAATGCAGACTTAAGTACAAGAAGACTGACTCTTCTTACTGACTATGTTTTAAAACCATTCCTGTGACGCTAGTTATAGATTCCGATGCTTCACTCCAGGTTTACTGTATACCTTGGACCTCCTTATTGACGATGAAACACAGAAATTGCATCGGAATTAAATACAAAAGGCACAATGCCGACTTAAGTACAAGAAGACTGACTCTTCTTACTGTCTATGATTTTAACCATTCCTGTGACACTAGATATAGATTCCGATGCTTCACTCCAGGTTTACTGTATCCCTTGGACCTTTTTATTAACGATAAAACACAGAAATTGCATCGGAATTAAATACAAAAGCACAATGCCGACTTAAGTACAAGAAGACTGACCCGTCTTACTGACTATGATTTGAACAATTCCTGTGACACTAGTTATAGATTCCGATGCTTCACTTCAGGTTTACTGTATCCCTTGGACCTTCTTATTGACGATGATACTCAGAAATTGCATCGGAATTAAATAGAAAAGGCACAATGCCGGCTTAAGTGCAAGAAGACTGACTCCTCTTACTGACTATGTTATGAACCACTCCCGTGACAGTAGTTATACATTCCGATGCTTAACTTCAGTTTTACTGTATCCCTCTGACCTTCTTATTGACGGTGAAACACAGAAATTGTATCGGAATTAAATACAAAAGGCACAATACCGGCTTAAGTACAAGAAGACTGACTCTTCTTACTGACAATGATTTGAACCATTCCTGTGACACTAGTTATAGATTCCGATGCTTCCCTTCAGGTTTACTGTGTCCCTTGGACCTTCTTATTGACGATGAAAGACAGAAATTGCATCGGAATTAAATACAAAAGGCACAATGCCGACTTAAGTACATGAAGACTGACTCTTCTTACTGACTATGTTTTGAACCCTTCCTGTGACACTAGTTATTGATTCCGATGCTTCACTCCCGGTTTACTGTATCCCTTGGACCATCTTATTGACGATGAAACACAGAAATTCCATCGGAATTACATACAAAAGGCACAATACCGACTTAAGTACAAGAAGACAGACTCTTCTTACAGACTATGTATTGAACCATTCCTGTAACACTAGTTATAGATTCCGATGCTTCACCCCAGGTTTTCCGTATACCTTGGGCCTCCTTATTGACGATGAAACACAGAAATTGCATCGGAAGTAAATACAAAACGCACAATGCCAACGTAAGTTCAAGAAGACTGACTCTTCTTACTGTCTATGCTTTGAACCATTCCTGTGACAGTAGTTATAGATTCTGATGCTTCACTCCAGGTTTACTGTATCCCTTGGACCTTCTTATTGACGATGAAACACAGAAATTGCATCGGAATTAAATAGAAAAGGCACAATGCCGACTTAAGTACAAGAAGACTGACCCTTCTTACTGTCTATGTTTTGAACCATTCCTGTGACACTAGTTATAGATTCCGATGCTTCACTTCAGGTTTACTGTATCCCTTGGACTTTCTTATTGACGTTGAAGCACAGAAATTGCATCGGAAAGAAATAGAAAAGGCACAATGCCGACTTAAGTACAAGAACACTTACTCTTCCTACTGTCTATGTTTGAACCATTCTTGTGACACTAATTATAGATTCTGATGGTTCACTTCAGGTTTACTGAATCATCTTGGAGCTTCTTGTTGACGATGAAAGACAGAAATTGCATCGGAATTAAATACAAAAGGCACAATGCAGACTTAAGTACAAGAAGACTGACTCTTCTTACTGACTATGTTTTGAAACCATTCCTGTGACGCTAGTTAAAGATTCCGATGCTTCACTCCAGGTTTACTATATACCTTGGACCTCCTTATTGACGATGAAACACAGAAATTGCATCGGAATTAAATACAAAAGGCACAATGCCGACTTAAGTACAAGAAGACTGACTCTTCTTAAAGTCTATGATTAGAACCATTCCTGTGACACTAGATATAGATTCCGGTGCTTCACTCCAGGTTTACTGTATCCCTTGGACCTTCTTATTAAAGATAAAACACAGAAATTGCATCGAAATTAAATACAAAAGGCACAATGCCGACTGAAGTACAAGAAGACTGACCCGTGTTACTGACTATGTTTTGAACAATTCCTGTGACACTAGTTATAGATTCCGATTCTTCACTTCAGGTTTACTGTATCCCTTGGACCTTCTTATTGACGATGATACTCAGAAGTTGCATCGGAATTAAATAGAAAAGGCACAATGCCGACTTAAGTACAAGAAGACTGACTCCTCTTACTGACTATGTTATGAACCACTCGTGTGACAGTAGTTATAGATTCCGATGCTTAACTTCAGTCTTACTGTATCCCTCTGACCTTCTTATTGACGGTGAAACACAGAAATTGTATCGGAATTAAATACAAAAGGCACAATACCGGCTTAAGTACAAGAAGACTGACTCTTCTTACTGACTATGTTTTGAAACCATTCCTGTGACGCTAGTTAAAGATTCCGATGCTTCACCCCAGGTTTAATGTATACCTTGGGCCTCCTTATTGACGATGAAACACAGAAATTGCATCGGAAGTAAATACAAAACGCACAATGCCGACGTAAGTACAAGAAGACTGACTCTTCTTACTGTCTATGCTTTGTACCATTCCTGTGACAGTAGTTATAGATTCTGATGCTTCACTCCAGGTTTACTGTATCCCTTGGACCTTCTTATTGACGATGAAACACAGAAATTGCATCGGAATTAAATAGAAAAGGCACAATGCCGGCTTAAGTACAAGAAGACTGACCCTTCTTACTGTCTATGTTTTGAACCATTCCGATGCTTCACTCCAGGTTTACTGTATCCCTTGGACTTTCTTATTGACGTTGAAGCACAGAAATTGCATCGGATATAAATAGAAAAGGCACAATGCCGACTTAAGTACAAGAACACTGACTCTTCCTACTGTCTATGTTTGAACCATTCCTGTGACACTAGTTATAGATTCCGATGCTTCACTTCAGGTTTACTGTATCATCTTGGAGCTTCTTGTTGACGATGAAAGACAGAAATTGCATCGGAATTAAATACAAAAGGCACAATGCCGACTTAAGTACAAGAAGACTGACTCTTCTTACTGACTATGTTTTAAAACCACTCCTGTGACGCTAGTTATAGATTCCGATGCTTCACTCCAGGTTTACTGTATACCTTGGACCTCCTTATTGACGATGAAACACAGAAATTGCGTCGGAATTAAATACTAAAGGCACAATGCCGACTTAAGTACAAGAAAACTGACTCTTCTTACTGTCTATGATTTTAACCATTCCTGTGACACTAGATATAGATTCCGATGCTTCACTCCAGGTTTACTGTATCCCTTGGACCTTCTTATTAACGATAAAACACAGAAATTGCATCGGAATTAAATAGAAAAGTCACAATGCCGACTTAAGTACAAGAAGACTGACCCTTCTTACTGTCTATGTTTTGAACCATTCCTGTGACACTAGTTATAGATTCTGATGGTTCACTTCAGGTTTACTGTATCATCTTGGAGCTTCTTGTTGACGATGAAAGACAAAACTTGCATCGGAATTATATACAAAAGGCACAATGCCGACTTAAGTACAAGAAGACTGACTCTTCTTACTGACTATGGTTTGAAACCATTCCTGTGACGCTAGTTATAGATTACGATGCTTCACTCCAGGTTTACTGTATACCTTGGACCTCCTTATTGACGATGAAACACAGAAATTGCATCGGAATTAAATACAAAGGGCACAATACCGGCTTAAGTACAAGAAGACTGACTCTTCTTACTGACAATGATTTGAACCATTCCTGTGACACTAGTTATAGATTCCGATGCTTCCCTTCAGGTTTACTGTATCCCTTGGACCTTCTTATTGACGATGAAAGACAGAAATTGCATCGGAATTAAATACAAAAGGCACAATGCCGACTTAAGTACATGAAGACTGAATCTTCTTACTGACTATGGTTTGAACCATTCCTGTGACACTAGTTATTGATTCCGATGTTTCACTCCCGGTTTACTGTATCCCTTGGACCTTCTTAATGACGATGAAACACAGATATTGCATCGGAATTAAATACAAAAGGCACAATGCCGACTTAAGTACAAGAAGTCTGACTCTTCTTACTGACTATGTTTTAAAACCATTCCTGTGACACTGGTTATAGATTATGATGCTTCACTCCAGGTTTACTGTATACCTTGGACATCCTTCTTGACGATGAAACACAGAAATTGCATCGGAATTAAATACAAAAGGCACAATGCCGACTTAAGTACAATAAGACTGACTCTTCTTACTGACTATGTTTTGAACCATTCCTGTGACACTAGTGATCGATTCCGATGCTTCACTCCCAGTTTACTGTATCCCTTGGACCTTCTTATTGACGATGAAACACAGAAATTGCATCGAAATTAAATACAAAAGGCACAATGCCGACTTAAGTACAAGAAGACTGACTCGTCTTGCCGACTATGTTTTGAACCATTCCTGTGACACTAGTTATAGATTCCGGTGCTTCACTTCAGGTTTACTGTAACCCTTGGACCTTCTTATTGACGATGAAACACAGAAATTGCATCGGAATTAAATACAAAAGGCACAATGCCGACTTAAGTACTAGAATACTGACTCTTCTTACTGTCTATGTTTTGAACCATCCCTGTGACACTAGTAATAGATTCCGATGCTTCACTCCAGGTTTACTGTATCCCTTGGACCTTCTTATTGACGATGAAACACAGAAATTGCATCGGAATTAAATACAAAAGGCACAATGCCGATTTAAGTACAGGAAGACCGACTCTTCTTACTGACTATGTTTGAACCATTCCTGTGACACTAGTTATAGATTCCGATGCTTCACTCCAGGTTTACTGTATCCCTTGGACCTTCTTATTGACTTAGAAACACAGAAATTGCTTCGGAATTAAATAAAAATGGCACAGTGCCGACTTAAGTACAAGAAGACTGACTCTTCTTACTGTCTATGATTTGAACCATACCTGTGACACTAGTTATAGATTCCGATGCTTCACTCCAGGTTTACTATATACCTTCGACCTTCTTATTGACGATGAAATACAGAAATTGCATCGGAATTAAATAGAAAAGGCACAATGCCGACTTAAGTACAAGAAGAGTGGCTCTTCCTACTGTCTATGTTTTGAACTATTCCTGTGACACTAGTTATAGATTCCGGTGCTTCACTTCAGGTTTACTGTATCCCTCTGACCTTCTTATTGACGATGAAACACAGAAATTGCATCGGAATTAAATACAAAAGGCACATTGCCGATTTAAGTACAAGATGACTGACTCCTCCCACTGTGTACGTTTTGAACCATTCCTGTGCCACTAGTTATAGATTCCGATGCTTCACTCCAGGTTTACGGTACACCTTGGACCTCCATATTGACGATGAAACACAGAAATTGCATCGGAATCAAATACAAAAGGCACAATGCCGACTTAAGTACAAGAAGACTGACTCTTCTTACTGTCTATGTTTTGAACCAATCCTGTGACACTAGTTATAGATTCCGATGCTTCACTCCAGGTTTACTGTATCCCTTGGACCTACTTATTGGCGATGAAACACAGAAATTGCATCGGAAGCAAATAGAAAAGGCACAATGCCGACTTAAATACATGAAGACTGACCCTTCTTGCTGACTATCTTTTGAACCATTCCTGTAACACTAGTTATAGATTCCGATGCTACACTTCAGATTTACTGTAATCCTTGGACCTTTGTTATGGACGATGAAACACAGAAATTGCATCGGAATTAAATACAAAAGGCACAATGCCGACTTAAGTACAAGGAGACTGACTCTTCTTACTGTCTGTGTTTTGAACCACTCCTGTGACACTAGTTATAGATTCCGATGCTTCACTCTAGGTTTACTGTATCCCTCTGACCTTCTTTTTGACGATGGAACACAGAAATTGCATCGGAATTAAATAGAAAAGGCACAATGCCGTCTTAAGTACACGAAGACTGATTCTTCCTACTGTCTATGTTCTGAACCATTCCTGCTACACTAGTTATAGATTCCGATGCTTCACAACAGGTTTACTGTATCCCTCCGACCTTCTTATTGACGATGAAACACAGAAATTGCATGGGAATTAAGTAAAAAGGCTCGATGCTGACTTAAGTACAACAAGACTGACTCTTCCTACTGTCGATGTTTTGAACCATTCCTGTGACACTAGTTATAGATTCCGATGCTTCACTTCAGATTTACTGTAATCCTTGGACCTTTGTTATTGACGATGAAACACAGAAATTGCATCGGAATTAAATACAAAAGGCACAATGCCGACTTAAGTACAAGGAGACTGACTCTTCTTACTGTCTGTGCTTTGAACCACTCCTGTGACACTAGTTATAGATTCCGATGCTTCACTCTAGGTTTACTGTATCCCTCTGACCTTCTTTTTGACGATGAAACACAGAAATTGCATCGGAATTAAATACAGAAGGCACAATACCGACTTAAGTACAACAAGACTGACTCATCTTACTGTCTATGTTTCGAACCATTCCTGTGCCACTAGTTACAGATTCCGATGCTTCACTCCAAGTTTACTGTATCCCTTGGACCTTCTTATTGACGATGAAACACCGAAATTGCATCGGAATTAAATACAAAATGCACAATGCCGACTTAAGTACAAGAAGACTGACTCTTCTTACTGACTATGAGTGAACCATTCCTGTGACACTAGTTATAGATTCCGATGCTTCACTTCAGGTTTACTGTATCACTTGGACCTTCTTATTGACGATGAAACACAGCATTTGCATCGGAAATAAATAGAGAAGGCACAATGCCGACTTAAGTACAGGAAGACTGACTCTTCCTACTGTCTATGTTCTGTACCATTCCTGTGACACTAGTTATAGATTCCGATGCTTCACATCAGGTTTACTGTATCCCTCTGCCCTTCTTATTGACGATGAAACACAGAAAATGCAACGGAATTAAATACAAAAGGGACAATGCCGACCTAAGTACAAGAAGACTGACTCTTCCTCTGTCTATGTTTTGAACCATTCCTGTAACACTAGTTATAGATTTCGATGCTTCACTCTAGGTTTACTGTACCCCTCTGACCTTCTTATTGACGATGAAACACAGAAATTGCATCGGAATTAAATCCAAAAGGCACAGTGCCGACTTAAGTACAAGAAGACTGACTCCTCTTACTGACTATATTTTGATCCATTCCTGTGACACTAGTTATGGATTCCGGTGCTTCACTTCAGGTTTACTGGACCCCTTGGTCCTTCGTATTGACGATGAAACACAGAAATTGCATCAGAATTAAATACAAAAGGCACAGTGCCGATTCAAGTACAAGAAGGCTGACTCTTCCAACTGTCTATGATTTGAACCATTCCTGTGACACTAGTTTTTGATTCCGATACCTTACGTCAGGTTTACTGTATCCCTCTGACCTACTTATTGACAATGAAACACAGAAATTGCATCGGAATTAAATACGAAATGCACAATGCGGACTTAAGTACAAGAAGACTGACTCCTCCTACTGTCTATGTTTGAACCATTCCTGTGACACTAGTTATAGATTCCGATGCTTCACTTCAGGTTTACTGTATCATCTTGGAGTTTCTTGTGGACGATGAAAGACAGAAATTGCATCGGAATTAAATACAAAAGGCACAATGCCGACTTAAGTACAAGAAGACTGACTCTTCTTACTGACTATGTTTTAAAACCACTCCTGTGACGCTAGTTATAGATTCCGATGCTTCACTCCAGGTTTACTGTATACCTTGGACCTCCTTATTGACGATGAAACACAGAAATTGCATCGGAATTAAATACAAAAGGCACAATGCCGACTTAAGTACAAGAAGACTGACTCTTCTTACTATCTATGATTTTAACCATTCCTGTGACACTAGATATAGATTCCGATGCTTCACTCCAGGTTTACTGTATCCCTTGGACCTTCTTATTAACGATAAAACACAGAAATTGCATCGGAATTAAATACAAAAGGCACAATGCCGACTTAAGTACAAGAAGACTGACCCGTCTTACTGACTATGATTTGAACAATTCCTGTGACACTAGTTATAGATTCCGATGCTTCACTTCCGGTTTATTGTATCCCTTGGACCTTCTTATTGACGATGATACTCAGAAATTGCATCGGAATTAAATAGAAAAGGCACAATGCCGACTCAAGTACAAGAAGACTGACTCCTCTTACTTACTATGTTATGAACCACTCCTGTGACAGTAGTTATAGATTCCGATGCTTAACTTCAGTTTTACTGTATCCCTCTGACCTTCTTATTGACGGTGAAATACAGAAATTGTATCGGAATTAAATACAAAAGGCACAATACCGGCTTAAGTACAAGAAGACTGACTCTTCTCACTGACAATGATTTGAACCATTCCTGTGACACTAGTTATAGATTCCGATGCTTCCCTTCAGGTTTACTGTATCCCTTGGACCTTCTTATTGACGATGAAAGACAGAAATTGCATCGGAATTAAATACAAAAGGCACAATGCCGACTTAAGTACATGAAGACTGACTCTTCTTACTGACTATGTTTTGAACCATTCCTGTGACACTAGTTATTGATTCCGATGCTTCACTCCCGGTTTACTGTATCCCTTGGACCTTCTTATTGACGATGAAACACAGAAATTCCATCGGAATTACATACGAAAGGCACAATACCGACTTAAGTACAAGAAGACTGACTCTTCTTACAGACTATGTATTGAACCATTCCTGTAACACTAGTTATAGATTCCGATGCTTCTCCCCAGGTTTACTGTATACCTTGGGCCTCCTTATTGACGATGAAACACAGAAATTGCATCGGAAGTAAATACAAAACGCACAATGCCGACGTAAGTTCAAGAAGACTGACTCTTCTTACTGACTATGTTTTAAAACCACTCCTGTGACGCTAGTTATAGATTCCGATGCTTCACTCCAGGTTTACTGTATCCCTTGGACCTTCTTATTGACGATGAAGCACAGAAATTGCATCGGAATTAAATAGAAAAGGCACAGTGCCGACTTAAGTACAAGAAGACTGACCCTTCTTACTGTCTATGTTTTGAACCATTCCTGTGACACTAGTTATAGATTCCGATGCTTCACTTCAGGTTTACTGTATCCCTTGGACTTTCTTATTGACGTTGAAGCACAGAAATTGCATCGGAAAGAAATAGAAAAGGCACAATGCCGACTTAAGTACAAGAAGACTGACTCTTCTTACTGACAATGATTTGAACCATTCCTGTGACACTAGTTATAGATTCCGATGCTTCCCTTCAGGTTTACTGTATCCCTCTGACCTTCTTATTGACGATGAAAGACAGAAATTGCATCGGAATTAAATACAAAAGGCACAATGCCGACTTAAGTACATGAAGACTGACTCTTCTTACTGACTATGGTTTGAACCATTCCTGTGACACTAGTTATTGATTCCGATGTTTCACTCCCGGTTTACTGTATCCCTTGGACCTTCTTAATGACGATGAAACACAGATATTGCATCGGAATTAAATACAAAAGGCACAATGCCGACTTAAGTACAAGAAGACTGACTCTTCTTACTGACTATGTTTTAAAACCATTCCTGTGACACTAGTTATAGATTCCGATGCTTCACTCCAGGTTTACTGTATACCTTGGACATCCTTATTGACGATGAAACACAGAAATTGCATCGGAATTAAATACAAAAGGCACAATGCCGACCTAAGTACAATAAGACTGACTCTTCTTACTGACTATGTTTTGAACCATTCCTGGGACACTAGTGATCGATTCCGATGCTTCACTCCCAGTTTACTGTATCCCTTGGACCTTCTTATTGACGATGAAACACAGAAATTCTATCGGAATTAAATACAAAAAGCACAATGCCGAATTAAGTACAAGATAACTGACTCTTCTTACAGACTATTTATTGAACCATTCCTGTGACACTAGTTATAGATTCCGATGCTTCACCCCAGGTTTACTGTATATCTTGGGCCTCCTTATTGACGATGAAACACAGAAATTGCATCGGAAGTAAATACAAAACGCACAATGCCGACGTAAGCACAAGAAGACTGACTTGTCTTACTGACTATTTTTTGAACCATTCCTGTGACACTAGTTATAGATTCCGATGCTTCACTTCATGTTTACTGTATGCCTTGGACCTTCTTATTGACGATGAAACACAGAAATTGCATCGAAATTAAATACAAAAGGCACAATGCCGACTTAAGTACAAGAAGACTGACTCGTCTTGCCGACTATGTTTTGAACCATTACTGTGACACTAGTTATAGATTCCGGTGCTTCACTTCAGGTTTACTGTAACCCTTGGACCTTCTTATTGACGATGAAACACAGAAATTGCATCGGAATTAAATACAAAAGGCACAATGCCGACTTAAGTACTAGAATACTGACTCTTCTTACTGTCTATGTTTTGAACCATCCCTGTGACACTAGTAATAGATTCCGATGCTTCACTCCAGGTTTACTGTATCCCTTGGACCTTCTTATTGACGATGAAACACAGAAATTGCATCGGAATTAAATACAAAAGGCACAATGCCGATTTAAGTACAGGAAGACCGACTCTTCTTACTGACTATGTTTGAACCATTCCTGTGACACTAGTTATAGATTCCGATGCTTCACTCCAGGTTTACTATATACCTTCGACCTTCTTATTGACGATGAAATACAGAAATTGCATCGGAATTAAATAGAAAAGGCACAATGCCGACGTAAGTACAAGAAGAGTGGCTCTTCCTACTGTCTATGTTTTGAACTATTCCTGTGACACTAGTTATAGATTCCGGTGCTTCACTTCAGGTTTACTGTATCCCTCTGACCTTCTTATTGACGATGAAACACAGAAATTGCATCGGAATTAAATACAAAAGGCACAATGCCGATTTAAGTACAAGAAGACTGACTCCTCCCACTGTGTACGTTTTGAACCATTCCTGTGACACTAGTTATAGATTCCGATGCTTCACTTCAGGTTTACGGTACACCTTGGACCTCCATATTGACGATGAAACACAGAAATTGCATCGGAATTAAATACAAAAGGCACAATGCCGACTTAAGTACAAGAAGACTGACTCTTCTTACTGTCTATGTTTTGAACCAATCCTGTGACACTAGTTATAGATTCCGATGCTTCACTCCAGGTTTACTGTATCCCTTGGACCTTCTTATTAGCGATGAAACACAGAAATTGCATCGGAAGCAAATAGAAAAGGCACAATGCCGACTTAAGTACATGAAGACTGACCCTTCTTGCTGACTATCTTTTGAACCATTCCTGTAACACTAGTTATAGATTCCGATGCTACACTTTAGATTTACTGTAATCCTTGGACCTTTGTTATTGACGATGAAACACAGAAATTGCATCGGAATTAAATACAAAAGGCACAATGCCGACTTAAGTACAAGGAGACTGACTCTTCTTACTGTCTGTGTTTTGAACCACTCCTGTGACACTAGCTATAGATTCCGATGCTTCACTCTAGGTTTACTGTATCCCTCTGACCTTCTTTTTGACGATGAAACAGAGAAATTGCATCGGAATTAAATAGAAAAAGCACAATGCCGTCTTAAGTACACGAAGACTGATTCCTCCTACTGTCTATGTTCTGAACCATTCCTGTTACACTAGTTATACATTCCGATGCTTCACAACAGGTTTACTGTATCCCTCTGACCTTCTTATTGACGATGAAACACAGAAATTGCATGGGAATTAAGTAAAAAGGCTCAATGCTGACTTAAGTACAACAAGACTGACTCTTCCTACTGTCGATGTTTTGAAGCATTCCTGTGACACTAGTTATAGATTCCGATGCTTCACTTCAGATTTACTGTAATCCTTGGACCTTTGTTATTGACGATGAAACACAGAAATTGCATCGGAATTAAATACAAAAGGCACAATGCCGACTTAAGTACAAGGAGACTGACTCTTCTTACTGTCTGTGTTTTGAACCACTCCTGTGACACTAGTTATAGATTCCGATGCTTCACTCTAGGTTTACTGTATCCCTCTGACCTTCTTTTTGACGATGAAACACAGAAATTGCATCGGAATTAAATACAAAAGGCACAATACCGACTTAAGCACAACAAGACTGACTCATCTTACTGTCTATGTTTCGAACCATTCCTGTGCCACTAGTTACAGATTCCGATGCTTCACTCTAAGTTTACTGTATCCCTTGGACCTTCTTATTGACGATGAAGCACAGAAATTGCATCGGAATTAAATAGAAAAGGCACAATGCCGACTTAAGTACAAGAAGACTGACCCTTCTTACTGTCTATGTTTTGAACCATTCCTGTGACACTAGTTATAGATTCCGATGCTTCACTTCAGGTTTACTGTATCCCTTGGACTTTCTTATTGACGTCGAAGCACAGAAATTGCATCGGAAAGAAATAGAAAAGGCACAATGCCGACTTAAGTAAAAGAACACTTACTCTTCCTACTGTCTATGTTTGAACCATTCCTGTGATACTAGTTATAGATTCTGATGGTTCAAATCAGGTTTACTGTATCATCTTGGAGCTTCTTGTTGACGATGAAAGACAAAAATTGCATCGGAATTATATACAAAAGGCACAATGCCGACTTAAGTACAAGAAGACTGACTCTTCTTACTGACTATGTTTTGAAACCATTCCTGTGACGCTAGTTATAGATTCCGATGCTTCACTCCAGGTTTACTGTATACCTTGGACCTCCTTATTGACGATGAAACACAGAAATTGCAACGCAATTAAATACAAAGGGCACAATGCCGACTTAAGTACAAGAAGACTGACTCTTCTTACCGTCTATGATTTGAACCATTCCTGTGACACTAGATATAGATTCCGATGCTTCACTCCGGGTTTACTGTATCCCTTGGACCTTCTTATTAACGATAAAACACAGAAATTGCATCGGAATTAAATACAAAAGGCACAATGCCGACTTAAGTACAAGAAGACTGACCCGTCTTACTGACTATGCTTTGAACAATTCCTGTGACACTAGTTATAGATTCCGATTCTTCACCTCAGGTTTACTGTATCCCTTGGACCTTCTTATTGACGATGATACTCAGAAATTGCATCGGAATTAAATAGAAAAGGCACAATGCCGACTTAAGTACAAGAAGACTGACTCCTCTTACTATGTTATGAACCACTCCTGTAACAGTAGTTATAGATTCCGATGCTTAACTTCAGTCTTACTGTATCCCTCTGACCTTCTTATTGACGGTGAAACACAGAAATTGTATCGGAATTAAATACAAAAGGCACAATACCGGCTTAAGTACAAGAAGACTGACTCTTCTTACTGACAATGATTTGAACCATTCCTGTGACACTAGTTATAGATTCCGATGCTTCCCTTCAGGTTTACTGTATCCCTTGGACCTTCTTATTGACGATGAAAGACAGAAATTGCATCGGAATTAAATACAAAAGGCACAATGCCGACTTAAGTACATGAAGACTGACTCTTCTTACTGACTATGGATTGAACCATTCCTGTGACACTAGTTATTGATTCCGATGTTTCACTCCCGGTTTACTGTATCCCTTGGACCTTCTTAATGACGACGAAACACAGATATTGCATCGGAATTAAATACAAAAGGCACAATGCCGACTTAAGTACAAGAAGACTGACTCTTCTTACTGACTATGTTTTAAAACCATTCCTGTGACACTGGTTATAGATTATGATGCTTCACTCCAGGTTTACTGTATACCTTGGACATCCTTATTGACGATGAAACACAGAAATTGCATCGGAATTAAATACAAAAGGCACAATGCCGACCTAAGTACAATAAGACTGACTCTTCTTACTGACTATGTTTTGAACCATTCCTGGGACACTAGTGATCGATTCCGATGCTTCACTCCCAGTTTACTGTATCCCTTGGACCTTCTTATTGACGATGAAACACAGAAATTCTATCGGAATTAAATACAAAAGGCACAATGCCGAATTAAGTACAAGATGACTGACTCTTCTTACAGACTATTTATTGAACCATTCCTGTGACACTAGTTATAGATTCCGATGCTTCACCCCAGGTTTACTGTATATCTTGGGCCTCCTTATTGACGATGAAACACAGAAATTGCATCGGAAGTAAATACAAAACGCACAATGCCGACGTATGTACAAGAAGACTGACTTGTCTTACTGACTATTTTTTGAACCATTCCTGTGACACTAGTTATAGATTCCGATGCTTCACTTCAGGTTTACTGTATGCCTTGGACCTTCTTATTGACGATGAAACACAGAAATTGCATCGAAATTAAATACAAAAGGCACAATGCCGACTTAAGTACAAGAAGACTGACTCGTCTTGCCGACTATGTTTTGAACCATTCCTGTGACACTAGTTATAGATTCCGGTGCTTCACCTCAGGTTTACTGTAACCCTTGGACCTTCTTATTGACGATGAAACACAGAAATTGCATCGGAATTAAATACAAAAGGCACAATGCCGACTTAAGTACTAGAATACTGACTCTTCTTACTGTCTATGTTTTGAACCATCCCTGTGACACTAGTAATAGATTCCGATGCTTCACTCCAGGTTTACTGTATCCCTTGGACCTTCTTATTGACGATGAAACACAGAAATTGAATCGGAATTAAATACAAAAGGCACAATGCCGATTTAAGTACAGGAAGACCGACTCTTCTTACTGACTATGTTTGAACCATTCCTGTGACACTAGTTATAGATTCCGATGCTTCACTCCAGGTTTACTGTATCCCTTGGACCTTCTTATTGACTTTGAATCACAGAAATTGCTTCGGAATTAAATAAAAATGGCACAGTGCCGACTTAAGTACAAGAAGACTGACTCTTCTTACTGTCTATGATTTGAACCATACCTGTGACACTAGTTATAGATTCCGATGCTTCACTCCAGGTTTACTATATACCTTCGACCTTCATATTGACGATGAAATACAGAAATTGCATCGGAATTAAATAGAAAAGGCACAATGCCGACTTAAGTACAAGAAGAGTGGCTCTTCCTACTGTCTATGTTTTGAACTATTCCTGTGACACTAGTTATAGATTCCGGTGCTTCACTTCAGGTTTACTGTATCCCTCTGACCTTCTTATTGACGATGAAACACAGAAATTGCATCGGAATTAAATACAAAAGGCACAATGCCGATTTAAGTACAAGAAGACTGACTCCTCCCACTGTGTACGTTTTGAACCATTCCTGTGACACTAGTTATAAATTCCGATGCTTCACTTCAGGTTTACGGTACACCTTGGACCTCCATATTGACGACGAAACACAGAAATTGCATCGGAATTAAATACAAAAGGCACAATGCCGACTTAAGTACAAGAAGACTGACTCTTCTTACTGTCTATGTTTTGAACCAATCCTGTGACACTAGTTATAGATTCCGATGCTTCACTCCAGGTTTACTGTATCCCTTGGACCTTCTTATTGGCGATGAAACACAGAAATTGCATCGGAAGCAAATAGAAAAGGCACAATGCCGACTTAAGTACATGAAGACTGACCCTTCTTGCTGACTATCTTTTGAACCATTCCTGTAACACTAGTTATAGATTCCGATGCTACACTTCAGATTTACTGTAATCCTTGGACCTTTGTTATTGACGATGAAACACAGAAATTGCATCGGAATTAAATACAAAAGGCACAATGCCGACTTAAGTACCAGGAGACTGACTCTTCTTACTGTCTGTGTTTTGAACCACTCCTGTGACACTAGTTATAGATTCCGATGCTTCACTCTAGGTTTACTGTATCCCTCTGACCTTCTTTTTGACGATGAAACACAGAAATTGCATCGGAATTAAATAGAAAAAGCACAATGCCGTCTTAAGTACACGAAGACTGATTCCTCCTACTGTCTATGTTCTGAACCATTCCTGTTACACTAGTTATAGATTCCGATGCTTCACAACAGGTTTACTGTAGCCCTCCGACCTTCTTATTGACGATGAAACACAGAAATTGCATGGGAATTAGGTAAAAAGGCTCAATGCTGACTTAAGTACAACAAGACTGACTCTTCCTACTGTCGATGTTTTGAACCATTCCTGTGACACTAGTTATAGATTCCGATGCTTCACTTCAGATTTACTGTAATCCTTGGACCTTTGTTATTGACGATGAAACACAGAAATTGCATCAGAATTAAATACAAAAGGCACAATGCCGACTTAAGTACAAGGAGACTGACTCTTCTTACTGTCTGTGTTTTGAACCACTCCTGTGCCACTAGTTACAGATTCCGATGCTTCACTCTAAGTTTACTGTATCCCTTGGACCTTCTTATTGACGATGAAACACCGAAATTGCATCGGAATTAAATACAAAATGCACAATGCCGACTTAAGTACAAGAAGACTGACTCTTCTTACTGACTATGATTGAACCATTCCTGTGACACTACTTATAGATTCCGATGCTTCACTTCAGGTTTACTGTATCACTTGGACCTTCTTATTGACGATGAAACACAGCATTTGCATCGGAAATAAATAGAGAAGGCACAATGCCGACTTAAGTACAGGAAGACTGACTCTTCCTACTGTCTATGTTCTGTACCATTCCTGTGACACTAGTTATAGATGCCGATGTTTCACATCAGGTTTACTGTATCCCTCTGCCCTTCTTATTGACGATGAAACACGGAAAATGCAACGGAATTAAATACAAAAGGGACAATGCCGACTTAAGTACAAGAAGACTGACTCTTCCTCTGTCTATGTTTTGAACCATTCCTGTAACACTAGTTATAGATTTCGATGCTTCACTCTAGGTTTACTGTACCCCTCTGACCTTCTAATTGACGATGAAACACAGAAATTGCATCGGAATTAAATCCAAAAGGCACAGTGCCGACTTAAGTACAAGAAGACTGACTCCTCTTACTGACTATATTTTGATCCATTCCTGTGACACTAGTTATGGATTCCGGTGCTTCACTTCTGTTTACTGGACCCCTTGGTCCTTCGTATTGACGATGAAACACAGAAATTGCATCAGAATTAAATACAAAAGGCACAGTGCCGACTCAAGTACAAGAAGGCTGACTCTTCCAACAGTCTATGATTTGAACCATTCCTGTGACACTAGTTTTTGATTCCGATACCTTACGTCAGGTTTACTGTATCCCTCTGACCTACTTATTGACGATGAAACACAGAAATTGCATCGGAATTAAATACGAAAGGCACAATGCGGACTTAAGTACAAGTAGACTGACTCCTCCTACTGTCTATGTTTTGAACCAATCCTGTGACACTAGTTATGGATTCCGATGCTTCACTCCAGATTTACTGTATCCCTTGGACCCTCTTATTGACGATGAAACACAGAAATTGCATCGAAATTAAATACAAAAGGCACAATGCCGACTTAAGTACAAGAAGACTGACTCGTCTTACTGACTATGTTTTGAACCATTCCTGTGACACTAGTTATAGATTCCGGTGCTTCACTTCAGGTTTACCGTATCCCTTGGACCTTCTTATTGACGATGAAACACAGAAATTGCATCGGAATTAAATACAAAAGGCATAATGCCGACTTAAGTACTACAATACTGACTCTCCTTACTGTCTATGTTTTGAACCATCCCTGTGACACTAGTTATAGATTCCGATGCTTCTCTTCAGGTTTACTGTATCCCTCTGACCTTCTTATTGACGACGAAACACAGAAATTGCATCGGAATTAAATACAAAAGGCACAATGCCGATTTAAGTACAAGAAGACTGACTCCTCCCACTGTCTATGTTTTGAACAACTCCTGTGACACTAGTTGTTGATTCCGATCCTTCACTCCAGGTTTACTGTACACCTTGGACCTCCATATTGACGATGAAACACAGAAATTGCATCGGAATTAAATCCAAAAGGCACAGTGCCGACTTAAGTACAAGAAGACTAACTCCTCTTACTGACTATTTTCTGAACCATTCCTGTGACACTAGTTATGGATTCCGGTGCTTCACTTCAGGTTTACTGGACCCCTTGGTCCTTCGTATTGACGATGAAACACAGAAATTGCATCGGAATTAAATACAAAAGGCACAGTGCCGACTTAAGTACAAGAAGACTGACTCTTCCAACTGTCTATGATTTGAACCATTCCAGTGACACTAGTTTTAGATTCCGATGCCTCACGTCAGGTTTACTGTATCCCTCTGACCTCCTTATTGACGATGAAACACAGAAATTGCATCGGAATAAAATACAAAAGGCACAATGCCGACTTGAGTATAAGAAGACTGACTCCTCCTACTGTCTATGATTTGTACCATTCCTGTGACACTAGTTATGGATTCCGATGCTTCACTCCAGGTTTACTGTATCCCTTGGACCTTCTTATTGACGATGAAACACAGAAATTGCATCGGAATTAAATAGAAAAGGCACAATGCAGACTTAAGTACAAGAAGACTGACTGTTTCAACTGTCTATGTTTTGAACCATTCCTGTGACACTACTTATATTTTCCGGTGCTTCACTTGAGGTTTACTGTATCCCTAGGACCTTCTTGTTGACGATGAAACATAGAATTTGCATCGGAATTAAATAGAAAAGGCACAATTCCGACTTAAGTACAAGAAGACTGACTCTTCTTACTGACTATGAT
Organism: Schistocerca piceifrons; assembly: GCF_021461385.2. NCBI lineage: Eukaryota > Metazoa > Arthropoda > Insecta > Orthoptera > Acrididae > Schistocerca > Schistocerca piceifrons. Next base: position 114,113 of record NW_025728205.1, on the reverse strand, counting down.
TTGATTCATTCCTGTGACACTAGTTATAGATTCCGATGCTGCACTCCAGGAATTCTGTATCCCTTGGACCTTTATTGACGATGAAACACAGAAATTGCATCGGAATTAAATACAAAAGGCACAATGCCGACTTAGGTACAAGAAGACTGAGTCTTCTTACTGACTATGATTTGAACCATTCCTGTGACACAAGTTATAGATTCCGGTGCTCCATTTCTGGTTTACTGTATCCCTTGGGCCTTCTTATTGATGATGAAATACAGAAATTGCATCGGAATTAAATACAAAAGGCACAATGCTAACTTAAGTACAAGAATACTGAATCTTCTTACTGTCTATGTTTTGAACCATCCCTGTGTCACTAGTTATAGATTCCGATGCTTCACTCCAGGTTTACTGTATCCCTCTGACGTTCTTAATGACGATGAAACACAGAAATTGCATCGAAATTAAATACAAAATGCACAATGCCGACTTAAGTACAAGCAGACTGACTCTTCTTACAGACTATGTTTTGAACCATTCCTGTGACACTAGTTATAGACTCTGATGCTTCATTTCATGTTTACTGTATCCCTCTGACCTTCTTATTGACGATGAAACACAGAAATGGCATCGGAATTAAATACAAAAGGCACAATGCCGAATTAAGTACAAGAAGACTGACTCTTCTTACTGTCTATGTCTTGAACCATTCATGTGACACTAGTTATAGATTCCGATGCTTCACTTCAGGTTTACTGTATCCCTCTGACCTTCTTATTGATGATGAAACACAAAAATTGCATCGTCATTAAATACAAAAGGCACAATGCCGACTGAAGTACAAGAAGACTGACTCTTCCCACTGTGTATGTTTTGAACCATTCCTTTGACACTAGTTATAGATTCCGATGCTTCACTTCAGGTTTACTGTATCCCTTGGACCTTCTTATTGTCGATGAAACACAGAAATTGCATCGGAATTAAATACAAAAGGCACAATTCACACTTAAGTACAAGAAGACTGACTCTTCTTACAGACTATGTTTGAACCATTCCTGTGACACTAGTTATAGACTCTGAAGCTTCACTCCAGGTTTACTGTATCCCTTGGACCTTCTTATTGTCGATGAAACACAGAAATTGCATCGGAATTAAATACAAAAGGCACAATTTCCACCTATGTACAAGGAGACTGGCTCTTCTTACTGTCTATGACTTGAACCATTCCTGTGACACTAGTTATAGATTCCGATGCTTCACTTCAGGTTTACTGTATCCCTTGGACCTTCTTATTGACGATGAAACACAGCAATTGCCTCGGAATTAAATTGAAATGGCACAATGCCGACTTAAGTACAAGAAGACTGACTCTTGCTACTGTCTATGCTTTGAACCGTTCCTGTTACACTAGTTATACATTCCGATGCTTCACTTCAGGTTTACTGTATCCCTCTGCCCTTCTTATTGACGATGAAACACAGAAATTGCAACGGAATTAAATACAAATGGCACAATGCCGACTTAAGTACAAGAAGACTGACTCTTCTTTCTGACTATGTTTTGAACCATTCCTGTGACACTAGTTATAGATTGCGATGCTTCACTTCCGGTCTACTGTATCCCTCTGACCTTCTTATTGACGACGAAACACAGAAATTGCATCGGAATTAAATCCAAAAGGCACAGTGCCGAATTATGTAAAAGAAGACTGACTCTTCTTACTGTCTATGTTTTGAACCATTCCTGTGACACTAGTTATAGATTCCGATGCATCACTCCAGGTATACTGTATCCCTTGGACCTTCTAATTGACGATGAAACACAGAAATTGCATCGGAATTTAATACAAAATGCACAATGGCGACTTAATTACAAGAAGACTGACTCTTCTTACTGACTATGTTTAGAAACCATTCCTTTGACACTAGTTATAGATTCCGGTGCTTCACTTCAGGTTTACTGGATCCCTTGGACGTACTTAATTACAATGAAACACAGAAATTGCATCGGAATTAAATACAAAAGGCACATTGCCGGCTTAAGTACAATAATACTTACTCTTCTTACGGTCTATGTTTTGAACCATCCCTCTGACACTAGTTATAGATATCGATGCTTCACTCCAGGTTTACTGTGTCCCTTGGAGCTTCTTGTTGACGATGAAACACAGAAATTGCATCAGTATTACATACAAAAGGCACAATGCCGACTTAAGTACAAGAAGACTGACTCTTCTCCTGCCTATGTTTTGAACCATTCCTGTGACACTCGTTATAGATTCCGATGCTTTACTTCAGGTTTACTGTATCCCTCTGACCTTCTTATTGATGATGAAACACAGAAATTGCATCGGAACTAAATACAAAAGGCACAATGCCGACTTAAGTACAAGAAGACTGACTCTTCTTACTGACTATGTTTGGACCATTTCTGTGACACTAGTTGTAGATTCCGATGCTTCATTTCTGATTTACTGTATCCCTCTGACCTTCTTATGGACGATGGTACACAGAAATTGCATCGGAATTAAATACTAAAGACACAATGCTGAATTAAGTACAAGAAGACTGTCTCTTCTTACTGTCTATGTTTTGAACCATTCCTGTGACACTAGTTATAGATTCCGATGCTTCACTCCAGGTTTACTGTATCCCTTGGACCCTCTTATTGACGATGAATCACATAAATTGCATCGGAATTAAATAGAAAAGGTACAATACCGACTTAAGTACAAGAAGACTGACTCTTCCTACTGTCTATGTTTTGAACCATTCCTGCGACACTAGTTACAGATTCCGATGCTTCACTTCAGATTTACTGTATCCCTCTGACGTTCGTATTGACGATGAAACCCAGAAATTGCGTCGGAATTAAATACAAAAGGCACAATGCCGAATTAAGTACAAGAAGACTGACTCTTCTTACTCTCTATGTTTTGAACCATTCCTGTGACACTAGTTATAGATTCCGATGCTTCACTTCAGGTTTACTGTACCCCTTGGACCTTCTTATTGACGATGAAACACAGCAATTGCCTCGGAATTAATTTGAAAAGGCACAATGCCGACTTAAGTACAAGAAGACTGACTCTCCCTACTGTCTATGTTTTGAACCGTTCCTGTGACACCAGTTATACATTCCTATCCTTCACTTCAGGTTTACTGTATCCCTTGGGCCTTCTTATTGACGATAAAACACAGCAATTGCCTCGGAATTAAATGGAAAAGGCACAATGTCGACTTAAGTATAAGAAGACTGTCCCTTCCTACTGTCTATGTTTTGAACCGTTGCTGTTACACTAGTTATACATTCCGATGCTTCACTTCAGGTTTACTGTATCCCTCTGCTCTTCTTATTGACGATGAAACACAGAAATTGCAACGGAATTAATTACAAATGGCACAATGACGACTTAAGTACAAGAAGACTGACTCTTCTTCTGTCTATGCTTTGAACCATTCATGTGACCCTAGTTATAGATTTCGATGCTTCACTTCAGGTTTACTGTATCCCTTGGACCTTCTTATTGACTATGAAAAACAGAAATTGCATCGGAAGTAAATACAAAAGGCACAATGCCGACTTCAGAACAAAAAGACTGACTCTTCTTTCGGATTATGTTTTGACCCATTCCTGTGACACTAGTTATAGATTGCGATGCTTCACTTCAGGTTTACTGTATCCCTCTGACCTTCTTATTGACGACGAAACACAGAAATTGCATCGGAATTAAATCCAAAAGGCACAGTGCAGAATTAAGTAAAAGAAGACTGACTCTTCTTACTGTCTATGTTTTGAACCATTCCTGTGACACTAGTAATAGATTCCGATGCATCACTCCAGGTTTACTGTATCCCTTGGACCTTCTTATTGACGATGAAACACAGAAATTGCATTGGAATTTAATACAAAATGCACAATGGCGACTTAAGTACAAGAAGAGTGACTCTTCTTACTGACTATGTTTTGAACCATTCCTGTGACACTAGTTATAGATTCCGGTGCCTCACTTCAGGTTTACTGGATCCCTTGGACCTACTTATTGACGATGAAACACAGAAATTGCATCGGAATTAAATACAAAAGGCACATTGCCGAATTAAGTACAAGAAGACTGTCTCTTCTAACTGTCGATGTTTTGAACCATTCCTGTGACACTAGTTATGGATTCCGATGCTTCACTCCAGGTTTACTGTATCCCTTGGACCTCCTTATTGACGATGAAACACAGAAATCGCATTCGGAATTAAATCCAAAAGGCACAGTGCCGAATTATGTAAAAGAAGACTGACTCTTCTTACTGTCTATGTTTTGAACCATTCCTGTGACACTAGTTATAGATTCCGATGCATCACTGCAGGTTTACTGTATCCCTTGGACCTTCTTATTGACGATGAAACACAGAAATTGCATCGGAATTTAATACAAAATGCACAATGGCGACTTAAGTACAAGAAGACTGACTCTTCTTACTGACTATGTTTAGAAACCATTCCTGTGACACTAGTTATTGATTCCGGTGCTTCACTTCAGGTTTGCTGGATCCCTTGGCCCTACTTAATTACGATGAAACACAGAAATTGCATCGGTATTAAATACAAAAGGCACAATGCCGACGTAAGTACAAGAAGACTGACTCTTCCCACTGTCTATGTTTTGAACCATTCCTTTGACACTAGGTATAGATTCAGATGCTTCACTTCAGGTTTACTGTATCCCTTGGACCTTCTTATTGACGATGATACACTGAAATTCCGTCGGAATTAAATACAAAAGGGACAATGACGACTTTAGTACGAGTGGGCTGACTCTTCTTACTGACTATGTTTTGATTCATTCCTTTGACACTAGTTATAGATTCCGATGCTTCACTCCAGGTTTACTGTATCCCTTGTACCTTGTTACTGACGATGAAACACAGAAATTACATCGGAATTAAATACAAAAGGCACAATGCCGAATTATGTAAAAGAAGACTGACTCTTCTTACTGTCTATGTTTTGAACCATTCCTGTGACACTAGTTATAGACTCCGATGCATCACTGCAGGTTTACTGTATCCCTTGGACCTTCTTATTGACGATGAAACACAGAAATTGCATCGGAATTTAATACAAAATGCACAATGGCGGCTTAAGTACAAGAAGACTGACTCTTCTTACTGACTATGTTTAGAAACCATTCCTGTGACACTAGTTATTGATTCCGGTGCTTCACTTCAGGTTTGCTGGATCCCTTGGACCTACTTAATTACGATGAAACACAGAAATTGCATCGGAATTAAATGCAAATATCACATTGCCGACTTAAGTACAAGAATACTTACTCTTCTTAATGTCTATGTTTTGAAGCATCCCTCTGACACTAGTTATAGATACCGATGCTTCACTCCAGGTTTACTGTATCCCTTGTACCTTGTTACTGACGATGAAACACAGAAATTGCATCGGAATTAAATACAAAAGGCACAATGCCGACTTAAGTACAAGAACACTGACTCTTCTTACTGACTATGTTTGGACCATTTCTGTGACACTAGTTGTAGATTCTGATGCTTCATTTCTGATTTACTGTATCCCTCTCACCTTCTTATGGACGATGATACACAGAAATTGCATCGGAATTAAATACTAAAGGCACAATGCCGAATTAAGTACAAGAAGACTGTCTCTTCTTACTGTCGATGTTTGAACCATTCCTGTGACACTAGTTATAGATTCCGATGCTTCACTCCAGGTTTACTGTATCCCTTGGACCCTCTTATTGACGATGAAACACAGAAATTGCATCGGAATTAAATACAAAAGGCACATTGCCGAATTAAGTACAAGAAGACTGTCTCTTCTTACTGTCGATGTTTTGAACCATTCCTGTGGTACTAGTTATGGATTCCGATGCTTCACTCCAGGTTTACTGTATCCCTTGGACCTCCTTATTGACGATGAAACACAGAAATTTCATCGGAATTAAATACAAAAGGCACAATACCGACTTTAGTACAAGAAGACAGACTCTTCTTACTGACTATGTTTTGAACCATTCTTGCGACACTAGTTACAGATTCCGATGCTTCACTTCAGATTTACTGTATCCCTCTGACGTTCGTATTGACGATGAAACACAGAAATTGCGTCGCAATTAAATACAAAAGGCACAATGCCGAATTAAGTACAAGAAGACTGACTCTTCTTACTGTCTATGTTTTGAACCATTCCTGTGACACTAGTTATAGATTCCGATGCTTCACTTCAGGTTTACTGTATCCCTTGGACCTTCTTATTGGCGATGAAACACAGCAATTGCCTCGGAGTTAAATTGAAAAGGCACAATGCCGACTTAAGTACAAGAAGACTGACTCTCCCTACTGTCTATGTTTTGAACCGTTCCTGTGACACCAGTTACACATTCCTATCCTTCACTTCAGGTTTACTGTATCCCTTGCGCCTTCTTATTGACGATAAAACACAGCAATTGCCTCGGAATTAAATGGAAAAGGCACAATGTCGACTTAAGTACAAGAAGACTGTCCCTTCCTACTGTCTATGTTTTGAACCGTTGCTGTTACACTAGTTATACATTCCGATGCTTCACTTCAGGTTTACTGTATCCCTCTGCCCTTCTTATTGACGATGAAACACAGATATTGCAACGGAATTAAATACAAATGGCACAATGGCGACTTAAGTACAAGAAAAGTGACTCTTCTTACTGACTATGTTTTGAACCATTCCTGTGACACTAGTTATAGATTCCGGTGCCTCACTTCAGGTTTACTGGATCCCTTGGACCTACTTATTGACGATGAAACACAGAAATTGCATCGGAATTAAATACAAAAGGCACATTGCCGAATGAAGTACAAGAAGACTGTCTCTTCTTACTGTCGATGTTTTGAACCATTCCTGTGACACTAGTTATGGATTCCGATGCTTCACTCCAGGTTTACTGTATCCCTTGGACCTCCTTATTGACGATGAAACACAGAAATTGCATTCGGAATTAAATCCAAAAGGCACAGTGCCGAATTATGTAAAAGAAGGCTGACTCTTCTTACTGTCTATGTTTTGAACCATTCCTGTGACACTAGTTATACACTCCTGGAAATGGAAAAAAGGACACATTGACACCGGTGTGTCAGACCCACCATACTTGCTCCGGACACTGCGAGAGGCCTGTACAAGCAATGATCACACGCACGGCACAGCGGACACACCAGGAACCGCGGTGTTGGCCGTCGAATGGCGCTGGCTGCGCAGCATTTGTGCACCGCCGCCGTCAGTGTCAGCCAGTTTGCCGTGGCATACGGAGCTCCATCGCAGTCTTTAACACTGGTATCATGCCGCGACAGCGTGGACGTGAACCGTATGTGCAGTTGACGGACTTTGAGCGAGGGCGTATAGTGGGCATGCGGGAGGCCGGGTGGACGTACCGCCGAATTGCTCAACACGTGGGGCGTGAGGTCTCCACAGTACATTGATGTTGTCGCCAGTGGTCGGCGGAAGGTGCACGTGCCCGTCGACCTGGGACCGGACCGCAGCGACGCACGGATGCACACCAAAACCGTAGGATCCTACGCAGTGCCGTAGGGGACCGCACCGCCACTTCCCAGCAAATTAAGGACACTGTTGCTCCTGGGGTATCGGCGAGGACCATTCGCAACCGTCTCCATGAAGCTGGGCTACGGTCCCGCACACCGTTAGGCCGTCTTCCGCTCACGCCCCAACATCGTGCAGCCCGCCTCCAGTGGTGTCGCGACAGGCGTGAATGGAGGGACGAATGGAGACGTGTCGTCTTCAGCGATGAGAGTCGCTTCTGCCTTGGTGCCAATGATGGTCGTATGCGTGTTTGGCGCCGTGCAGGTGAGCGCCACAATCAGGACTGCATACGACCGAGGCACACAGGGCCAACACCCGGCATCATGGTGTGGGGAGCGATCTCCTACACTGGCCGTACACCACTGGTGATCGTCGAGGGGACACTGAATAGTGCACGGTACATCCAAACCGTCATCGAACCCATCGTTCTACCATTCCTAGACCGGCAAGGGAACTTGCTGTTCCAACAGGACAATGCATGTCCGCATGTATCCCGTGCCACCTAACGTGCTCTAGAAGGTGTAAGTCAACTACCCTGGCCAGCAAGATCTCCGGATCTGTCCCCCATTGAGCATGTTTGGGACTGGATGAAGCGTCGTCTCACGCGGTCTGCACGTCCAGCACGAACGCTGGTCCAACTGAGGCGCCAGGTGGAAATGGCATGGCAAGCCGTTCCACAGGACTACATCCAGCATCTCTACGATCGTCTCCATGGGAGAATAGCAGCGTGCATTGCTGCGAAAGGTGGATATACACTGTACTAGTGCCGACATTGTGCATGCTCTGTTGCCTGTGTCTATGTGCCTGTGGTTCCGTCAGTGTGATCATGTGATGTATCTGACCCCAGAAATGTGTCAGTAAAGTTTCCCCTTCCTGGGACAATGAATTCACGGTGTTCTTATTTCAATTTCCAGGAGTGTAGATTCCGATGCATCACTGCAGGTTTACTGTATCCCTTGGACCTTCTTATTGACGATGAAACACAGAAACTGCATCGGAATTTAATACAAAATGCACAATGGCAACTTAAGTACAAGAAGACTGACTCTTCTTACTGACTATGTTTAGAAACCATTCCTGTGACACTAGTTACTGATTCCGGTGTTTCACTTCAGGTTTGCTGGATCCCTTGGACCTACTTAATTACGATGAAACACAGAAATTCCATCGGTATTAAATACAAAAGGCACAATGCCGACGTAAGTACAAGAAGACTGACTCTTCCCACTGTCTATGTTTTGAACCATTCCTTTGACACTAGTTAAAGATTCCGATGCTTCACTTCAGGTTTACTGTATCCCTTGGACCTTCTTATTGACGATGAAACCCTGAAATTCCGTCGGAATTAAATACAAAAGGGACAATGACGACTTTAGTACGAGTGGGCTGACTCTTCTTACTGACTATGTTTTGAATCATTCCTGTGACACTAGTTATAGATTCCGATGCTTCACTCCAGGTTTACTGTATCCCTTGTACCTTGTTACTGACGATGAAACACAGAAATTGCATCGGAATTAAATACAAAAGGCACAAAGCCGACTTAAGTACAAGAAGACTGACTCTTCTCCTGCCAATGTTTTGAACCATTCCTGTGACACTAGTTATCGATTTCGATGCTTCACTTCAGGTTTACTGTATCCTTTGGACCTTCTTATTGACGATGAAAATCAGAAATTGCATCGGAATTAAATACAAAAGGCACAATGCCGACTTAAGTACAAGAAGACGGACTCTTCTTTCTGACTATGTTTTGAACCACTCCTGTGACACTAGTTATAGATTGCGATGCTTCACTTCAGGTCTACTGTATCCCTCTGACCTTCTTATTGACGACGAAACACAGAAATTGCATCGGAATTAAATCCAAAAGGCACAGTGCCGAATTATGTAAAAGAAGACTGATTCTTCTTACTGTCTATGTTTTGAACCATTCCTGTGACACTAGTTATAGATTCCGATGCATCACTCCAGGTATACTGTATCCCTTGGACCTTCTTATTGACGATGAAACACAGAAATTGAATCGGAATTTAATACAAAATGCAAAATGGCGACTTAAGTACAAGAAGACTGACTCTTCTTACTGACTATGTTTAGAAACCATTCCTGTGACACTAGTTATAGATTCCAGTGCTTCACTTCAGGTTTACTGGATCCCTTGGACCTACTTAATTACGATGATACACAGAAATTGCATCGGAATTAAATACAAAAGGCACATTGCCGACTTAAGTACAATAATACTTACTCTTCTTACGGTCTATGTTTTGAACCATCCCTCTGACACTAGTTATAGATACCGATGCTTCACTCCAGGTTTACTGTATCCCTTGGACCTTCTTATTGACGATGAAACACAGAAATTGCATCAGTATTACATACAAAAGGCACAATGCCGACTTAAGTACAAGAAGACTGACTCTTCTCCTGCCTATGTTTTGAACCATTCCTGTGACACTCGTTAAAGATTCCGATGCTTTACTTCAGGTTTACTGTATCCCTCTGACCTTCTTATTGATGATGAAACACAGAAATTGCATCGGAACTAAATACAAAAGGCACAATGCCGACTTAAGTACAAGAAGACTGACTCTTCCCACTGTCTATGTTTTGAACCATTCCTTTGACACTAGTTATAGATTCCGATGCTTCACTTCAGGTTTACTGTATCCCTTGGACCTTCTTATTGACGATGAAACACAGAAGTTGCATCGGAATTAAATACAAAAGGAACAATGCCGACTTTAGTACGAGTAGACTGACTCTTCTTACTGACTGTTTTGATTCATTCCTGTGACACTAGTTATAGATTCCGATGCTTCACTCAGGGGTTACTGTATCCCTTATACCTTCTTATTGACGATGAAACACAGAAATTGCATCGGAATTAAATACAAAAGGCACAATGCCGACTTAAGTACAAGAAGACTGACTCTTCTTACTGACTATGTTTGAACCATTTCTGTGACACTAGTTGTAGATTCCGATGCTTCATTTCTGATTTACTGTATCCCTCTGACCTTCTTATGGACGATGATACACAGAAATTGCATCGGAATTAAATACTAAAGGCACAATGCCGAATTAAGTACAAGAAGACTGTCTCTTCTTACTGTCTATGTTTTGAACCATTCCTGTGACACTAGTTATAGATTCCGATGCTTCACTCCAGGTTTACTGTATCCCTTGGACCCTCTTATTGACGATGAAACACAGAAATTGCATCGGAATTAAATAGAAAAGGTACAATACCGACTTAAGTACAAGAAGACTGACTCTTCCTACTGTCTATGTTTTGAACCATTCCTGTAACACTAGTTAAAGATTCCGATGCTTCACTCCAGGTTTACTGTATCCCTTGGACCTTCTTATTGACGATGAAACACAGAAATTTCATCGGAATTAAATGCAAAAGGCACAATACCGACTTTAGTACAAGAAGACTGACTCTTCTTTCGGATTATGTTTTGACCCATTCATGTGACACTAGTTATAGATTGCGATGCTTCACTTCAGGTTTACTGTATCCCTCTGACCTTCTTATTGACGACGAAACACAGAAATTGCATCGGAATTAAATCCAAAAGGCACAGTGCAGAATTAAGTAAAAGAAGACTGACTCTTCTTACTGTCTATGTTTTGAACCATTCCTGTGACACTAGTAATAGATTCCGATGCATCACTCCAGGTTTACTGTATCCCTTGGACCTTCTTATTGACGATGAAACACAGAAATTGCATTGGAATTTAATACAAAATGCACAATGGCGACTTAAGTACAAGAAGAGTGACTCTTCTTACTGACTATGTTTTGAACCATTCCTGTGACACTAGTTATAGATTCCGGTGCCTCACTTCAGGTTTACTGGATCCCTTGGACCTACTTATTGACGATGAAACACAGAAATTGCATCGGAATTAAATACAAAAGGCACATTGCCGAATTAAGTACAAGAAGACTGTCTCTTCTAACTGTCGATGTTTTGAACCATTCCTGTGACACTAGTTATGGATTCCGATGCTTCACTCCAGGTTTACTGTATCCCTTGGACCTCCATATTGACGATGAAACACAGAAATTGCATTCGGAATTAAATCCAAAAGGCACAGTGCCGAATTATGTAAAAGAAGACTCACTCTTCTTACTGTCTATGTTTTGAACCATTCCTGTGACACTAGTTATAGATTCCGATGCATCACTGCAGGTTTACTGTATCCCTTGGACCTTCTTATTGACGATGAAACACAGAAATTGCATCGGAATTTAATACAAAATGCACAATGGCGACTTAAGTACAAGAAGACTGACTCTTCTTACTGACTATGTTTAGAAACCATTCCTGTGACACTAGTTATTGATTCCGGTGCTTCACTTCAGGTTTGCTGGATCCCTTGGCCCTACTTAATTACGATGAAACACAGAAATTGCATCGGTATTAAATACAAAAGGCACAATGCCGACGTAAGTACAAGAAGACTGACTCTTCCCACTGTCTATGTTTTGAACCATTCCTTTGACACTAGTTATAGATTCCGATGCTTCACTTCAGGTTTACTGTATCCCTTGGACCTTCTTATTGACGATGAAACACTGAAATTCCGTCGGAATTAAATACAAAAGGGACAATGACGACTTTAGTACGAGTGGGCTGACTCTTCTTACTGACTATGTTTTGATTCATTCCTTTGACACTAGTTATAGATTCCGATGCTTCACTCCAGGTTTACTGTATCCCTTGTACCTTGTTACTGACGATGAAACACAGAAATTACATCGGAATTAAATACAAAAGGCACAATGCCGAATTATGTAAAAGAAGACTGACTCTTCTTACTGTCTATGTTTTGAACCATTCCTGTGACACTAGTTATAGATTCCGATGCATCACTGCAAATTTACTGTATCCCTTGGACCTTCTTATTGACGATGAAACACAGAAATTGCGTCGGAATTTAATACAAAATGCACAATGGCGACTTAAGTACAAGAAGACTGACTCTTCTTACTGACTATGTTTAGAAACCATTCCTGTGACACTAGTTATTGATTCCGGTGCTTCACTTCAGGTTTGCTGGATCCCTTGGACCTACTTAATTACGATGAAACACACAAATTCCATCGGAATTAAATGCAAATAGCACATTGCCGACTTAAGTACAAGAATACTTACTCTTCTTAATGTCTATGTTTTGAACCATCCCTCTGACACTAGTTATAGATACCGATGCTTCACTCCAGGTTTACTGTATCCCTTGGACCTTCTTATTGACGATGAAACACAGAAATTGCATCGGTAGTAAATACAAAAGGCACAATGCCGACGTAAGTACAAGACGACTGACTCTTCCCACTGTCTATGTTTTGAACCATTCCTTTGACACTAGTTATAGATTCCGATGCTTCACTTCAGGTTTACTGTATCCCTTGGACCTTCTTATTGACGATGAAACACTGAAATTCCGTAGGAATTAAATACAAAAGGGACAATGACGACTTTAGTACGAGTGGGCTGACTCTTCTTACTGACTATGCTTTTGATTCATTCCTGTGACACTAGTTATAGATTCCGATGCTTCACTCCAGGTTTACTGTATCCCTTGTACCTTGTTACTGACGAAGAAACACAGAAATTGCATCGGAATTAAATACAAAAGGCACAATGCCGACTTAAGTACAAGAACACTGACTCTTCTTACTGACTATGTTTGGACCATTTCTGTGACACTAGTTGTAGATTCCGATGCTTCATTTCTGATTTACTGTATCCCTCTCACCTTCTTATGGACGATGATACACAGAAATTGCATCGGAATTAAATACTAAAGGCACAATGCCGAATTAAGTACAAGAAGACAGTCTCTTCTTACTGTCGATGTTTGAACCATTCCTGTGACACTAGTTATAGATTCCGATGCTTCACTCCAGGTTTACTGTATCCCTTGGACCCCCTTATTGACGATGAAACACAGATATTGCATCGGAATTAAATAGAAAAGGTACAATACCGACTTAAGTACAAGAAGACTGACTATCCCACTGTCTATGTTTTGAACCATTCCTTTGACACTAGTTAAAGATACCGATGCTTCACTTCAGGTTTACTGTATCCCTTGGACCTTCTTATTGACGATGAAACCCTGAAATTCCGTCGGAATTAAATACAAAAGGGACAATGACGACTTTAGTACGAGTGGGCTGACTCTTCTTACTGACTATGTTTTGAATCAATCCTGTGACACTAGTTATAGATTCCGATGCTTCACTCCAGGTTTACTGTATCCCTTGTAATTTCTGTGTTTCATCGTCAGTAACAAACTGACGATGAAACACAGAAATTGCATCGGAATTAAATACAAAAGGCACAATGCCGACTTAAGTACAAGAAGACTGACTCTTCTCCTGCCAATGTTTTGAACCATTCCTGTGACACTAGTTATCGATTTCGATGCTTCACTTCAGGTTTACTGTATCCTTTGGACCTTCTTATTGACGATGAAAATCAGAAATTGCATCGGAATTAAATACAAAAGGCACAATGCCGACTTAAGTACAAGAAGACGGACTCTTCTTTCTGACTATGTTTTGAACCACTCCTGTGACACTAGTTATAGATTGCGATGCTTCACTTCAGGTCTACTGTATCCCTCTGACCTTCTTATTGACGACGAAACACAGAAATTGCATCGGAATTAAATCCAAAAGGCACAGTGCCGAATTATGTAAAAGAAGACTGATTCTTCTTACTGTCTATGTTTTGAACCATTCCTGTGACACTAGTTATAGATTCCGATGCATCACTCCAGGTATACTGTATCCCTTGGACCTTCTTATTGACGATGAAACACAGAAATTGCATCGGAATTTAATACAAAATGCAAAATGGCGACTTAAGTACAAGAAGACTGACTCTTCTTACTGACTATGTTTAGAAACCATTCCTGTGACACTAGTTATAGATTCCAGTGCTTCACTTCAGGTTTACTGGATCCCTTGGACCTACTTAATTACGATGATACACAGAAATAGCATCGGAATTAAATACAAAAGGCACATTGCCGACTTAAGTACAATAATACTTACTCTTCTTACGGTCTATGTTTTGAACCATCCCTCTGACACTAGTTATAGATACCGATGCTTCACTCCAGGTTTACTGTATCCCTTGGACCTTCTTATTGACGATGAAACACAGAAATTGCATCAGTATTACATACAAAAGGCACAATGCCGACTTAAGTACAAGAAGACTGACTCTTCTCCTGCCTATGTTTTGAACCATTCCTGTGACACTCGTTAAAGATTCCGATGCTTTACTTCAGGTTTACTGTATCCCTCTGACCTTCTTATTGATGATGAAACACAGAAATTGCATCGGAACTAAATACAAAAGGCACAATGCCGACTTAAGTACAAGAAGACTGACTCTTCCCACTGTCTATGTTTTGAACCATTCCTTTGACACTAGTTATAGATTCCGATGCTTCACTTCAGGTTTACTGTATCCCTTGGACCTTCTTATTGACGATGAAACACAGAATTTGCATCGGAATTAAATACAAAAGGAACAATGCCGATTTTAGTACGAGTAGACTGACTCTTCTTACTGACTATGTTTTGATTCATTCCTGTGACACTAGTTATTGATTCCGATGCTTCACTCAGGGGTTACTGTATCCCTTATACCTTCTTATTTACGATGAAACACAGAAATTGCATCGGAATTAAATACAAAAGGCACAATGCCGACTTAAGTACAAGAAGACTGACTCTTCTTACTGACTATGTTTGAACCATTTCTGTGACACTAGTTGTAGATTCCGATGCTTCATTTCTGATTTACTGTATCCCTCTGACCTTCTTATGGACGATGATACACAGAAATTGCATCGGAATTAAATACTAAAGGCACAATGCCGAATTAAGTACAAGAAGACTGTCTCTTCTTACTGTCGATGTTTTGAACCATTCCTGTGACACTAGTTATAGATTCCGATGCTTCACTCCAGGTTTACTGTATCCCTTGGACCCTCTTATTGACGATGAAACACAGAAATTGCATCGGAATTAAATAGAAAAGTTACAATACCGACTTAAGTACAAGAAGACTGACTCTTCCTACTGTCTATGTTTTGAACCATTCCTGTAACACTAGTTATAGATTCCGATGCTTCACTCCAGGTTTACTGTATCCCTTGGACCTTCTTATTGACGATGAAACACAGAAATTGCATCGGAATTAAATACAAAAGGCACAATACCGACTTTAGTACAAGAAGACTGACTCTTCTTACTGACTATGATTTGAACCATTCCTGCGACACTAGTTACAGATTCCGATGCTTTACTTCAGAATTACTGTATCCCTCTGACGTTCATATTGACGATGAAACACAGAAATTGCGTCGGAATTAAATACAAAAGGCACAATGCCGAATTAAGTACAAGAAGACTGACTCTTCTTACTGTCTATGTTTTGAACCATTCCTGTGACACTAGTTATAGATTCCGATGCTTCACTTCAGGTTTACTGTATCCCTTGGACCTTCTTATTGACGATGAAACACAGCAATTGCCTCGGAATTAAATTGAAAAGGCACAATGCCGACTTAAGTACAAGAAGACTGACTCTCCCTACTGTCTATGTTTTGAACCGTTCCTGTGACACCAGTTATACATTCCTATCCTTCACTTCAGGTTTACTGTATCTCTTGGGCCTTCTTACTGACGATAAAACACAGCAATTGCCTCGGAAGTAAATACAAAAGGCACAATGCCGACTTAAGAACAAGAAGACTGACTCTTCTTTCGGACTATGTTTTGACCCATTCCTGTGACACTAGTTATAGTTTGCGATGCTTCACTTCAGGTTTACTGTATCCCTCTGACCTTCTTATTGACGACGAAACACAGAAATTGCATCGGAATTAAATCCAAAAGGCACAGTGCAGAATTAAGTAAAAGAAGACTGACTCTTCTTACTGTCTATGTTTTGAACCATTCCTGTGACACTAGTAATAGATTCCGATGCATCATTCCAGGTTTACTGTATCCCTTGGACCTTCTTATTGACGATGAAACAGAGAAATTGCATGGGAATTTAATACAAAATGCACAATGGCGACTTAAGTACAAGAAGAGTGACTCTTCTTACTGACTATGTTTTGAACCATTCCTGTGACACTAGTTATAGATTCCGGTGCCTCACTTCAGGTTTACTGGATCCCTTGGACCTACTTATTGACGATGAAACACAGAAATTGCATCGGAATTAAATACAAAAGGCACATTGCCGAATTAAGTACAAGAAGACTGTCTCTTCTTACTGTCGATGCTTTGAGCCATTCCTGTGACACTAGTTATGGATTCCGATGCTTCACTCCCGGTTTACTGTATCCCTTGGACCTCCTTATTGACGATGATACACAGAAATTGCATTCGGAATTAAATCCAAAAAGGCACAGTGCCGAATTATGTAAAAGAAGACTGACTCTTCTTACTGTCTATGTTTTGAACCATTCCTGTGACACTAGTTATAGATTCCGATGCATCACTGCAGGTTTACTGTATCCCTTGGACCTTCTTATTGACGATGAAACACAGAAATTGCATCGGAATTTAATACAAAATGCACAATGGCGACTTAAGTACAAGAAGACTGACTCTTCTTACTGACTATGTTTAGAAACCATTCCTGTGACACTAGTTATAGATTCCGGTGCTTCACTTCAGGTTTGCTGGATCCCTTGGACCTACTGAATTACGATGAAACACAGAAATTGCATCGGAATTAGATGCAAATAGCACATTGCCGACTTAAGTACAAGAATACTTACTCTTCTTACTGTCTATGTTTTGAACCATCCCTCTGACACTAGTTATAGATACCCATGCTTCACTCCAGGTTTACTGTATCCCTTGGACCTTCTTATTGACGATGAAACACAGAAATTGCATCGGTATTAAATACAAAAGGCACAATGCCGACTTAAGTACAAGAAGACTGACTCTTCTTACTGACTATGTTTAGAAACCATTCCTGTGACACTAGTTATAGATTCCGATGCTTCACTTCAGGTTTACTGTATCCCTTAAACCTTCTTATTGACGATGAAACACAGAAATTGCGTCGGAATTAAATACAAAAGGGACAATGACGACTTTAGTACGAGTTGGCTGACTCTTCTTACTGACTATGTTTTGATTCATTCCTGTGACTTTAGTTATAGATTCCGATGCTTCACTCCAGGTTTACTGTATCCCTTGTACCTTGTTACTGACGATGAAACACAGAAATTGCATCGGAATTAAATACAAAAGGCATAATGCCGACTTTAGTACAAGAAGACTGCCTCTTCTTACTGACTATGTTTTGAACCATTCCTGCGACACTTGTTACAGTTTCCGATGCTTCACTTCAGATTTACTGTATCCCTCTGACGTTCGTATTGACGATGAAACACAGAAATTGCGTCGGAATTAAATACAAAAGGCACAATGCCGAATTAAGTACAAGAAGACTGACTCTTCTTACTGTCTATGTTTTGAACCATTCCTGTGACACTAGTAATAGATTCTGATGCATCACTCCAGGTTTACTGTATCCCTTGGATCTTCTTATTGACGATGAAACACAGAAATTGCATCGGAATTTAATACAAAATGCACAATGGCGACTTAAGTACAAGAAGAGTGACTCTTCTTACTGACTATGTTTTGAACCTTTGCTGTGACACTAGTTATAGATTCCGGTGCCTCACTTCAGGTTTACTGGATCCCTTGGACCTACTTATTGACGTTGAAACACAGAAATTGCATCGGAATTAAATACAAAAGGCATATTGCCGAATTAAGTACAAGAAGACTGTCTCTTCTTACTGTCGATGTTTTGAACCATTCCTGTGGTACTAGTTATGGATTCCGATGCTTCACTCCAGGTTTACTGTATCCCTTGGACCTCCTTATTGACGATGAGACACAGAAATTGCATCGGAATTTAATACAAAATGCACAATGGCGACTTAAGTACAAGACGACCGACTCTTCTTACTGACTATGTTTAGAAACCATTCCTGTGACACTAGTTATAGATTCCGGTGCTTCACTTCAGGTTTGCTGGATCCCTTGGACCTACTTAATTACGATGAAACACAGAAATTTCATCGGAATTAAATGCAAATAGCACATTGCCGACTTAAGTACAAGAATACTTACTCTTCTTACTGTCTATGTTTTGAACCATCCCTCTGACACTAGTTATAGATACCGATGCTTCACTCCAGGTTTACCGTATCCCTTGGTCCTTCTTATTGACGATGAAACACAGAAATTGCATCGGTATTAAATACAAAACGCACAATGCCGACTTAAGTACAAGAAGACTGACCCTACCTACTGTCTATGTCTTGAACCATTCCTGTGACACTAGTTATAGATTCCGATGCTTCACTTCAGGTTTACTGTATCCCCCTGCCCTTCTTATTGACGATGAAACACAGAAATTGCAACGGAATTAAATACAAATGGCACAATGCCGACTTAAGTACAAGAAGACTTACTCTTCTCCTGACTATGTTTTGAACCATTCCTGTGACACTAGTTATAGATTCCGATGCTTCACTTCAGGTTTACTGTATCCCTTGGACCTTCTTATTGAAGATGAAACACAGAAATTGCATCGGAATTAAATACAAAAGCCACAATGCCGACTTAAGAACAAGAATACTGTCTCTTCTTACTGTCTATGTTTTGAAGCTACCCTGAGACACAAGTTATAGATTCCGATGCTTCACTCCAGGTTTACTTTATCCCTTGGACCTTCTTATTGACGAAGAAACCCAGAAATTGCATCGGAATTAAATACAAAAGGAAGAATGCCGACTTTAGTACGAGCAGACTGACTCTTCTTACTGACTATGTTTTGATTCATTCCTGTGACTCTAGTTATACATTCCGATGCTTCACTCCAGGTTTACTGTATCCCTTGTACCTTCTTATTGACGATGAAACACAGAAATTGCATCGGAATTAAATACAAAAGGCACAACGCCGACTTAAGTACAAGGAGGCTGACTCTTCTTAGTGACTATGTTATAACCATAATTGTGACAGCAGTTATAGATTCCGATGCTTCACTTCAGGTTTACTGTATCCCTTAGACCTTCTTATTGACGATGAAACACAGAAATTGCATCGGAATTAAATACAAAAGGCACAATGCCGACTTAAGTACAAGAAGACTGACTCTTCTTACTGACTATGTTTTGAACCATTTCTGTGACACTAGTTATAGATTCCGATGCTTCATTTCTGATTTACTGTATCCCTCTGACCTTCTTATTGACGATGATACACATAAATTGCATCGGAATTAAATACTAAAGGCACAATGCCGAATTAAGTACAAGAAGACTGACTCTTCTTACTGTCTATGTTTTGAACCATTCCTGTGACACTAGTTATATATTCCGATGCTTCACTTCAGGTTTACTGTATGCCTTGGACCTTCTCATTGACGATGAAACACAGCAATTGCCTCGGAATTAAATTGAAAAGGCACAATGCCGACTTAAGTACAAGAAGACTGCCTCTTCTTACTGACTATGTTTTCAACCATTCCTGCGACACTAGTTACAGATTCCGATGCTTCACTTCAGATTTACTGTATCCCTCTGACGTTCGTATTGACGATGAAACACAGAAATTGCGTCGGAATTAAATACAAAAGGCACAATGCCGAATTAAGTACAAGAAGACTGACTCTTCTTACTGTCTATGTTTTGAACCATTCCTGTGACACTAGTTATATATTCCGATGCTTCACTTCAGGTTTACTGTATGCCTTGGACCTTCTTATTGACGATGAAACACAGCAATTGCCTCGGAATTAAATTGAAAAGGCACAATGCCGACTTAAGTACAAGAAGACTGACTCTCCCTACTGTCTATGTTTTGAAACGTTCCTGTGACACCAGTTATACATTCCTATCTTTCACTTCAGGTTTACTGTATCTCTTGGGCCTTCTTATTGACGATAAAACACAGCAATTGCCTCGGAATTAAATGGAAAAGGCACAATGTCGACTTAAGTACAAGAAGACTGTCCCTTCCTACTGTCTATGTTTTGAACCGTTGCTGTTACACTAGTTATACATTCCGATGCTTCACTTCAGGTTTACTGTATCCCTCTGCCCTTCTTATTGACGATGAAACACAGAAATTGCAACGGAACTAAATACAAATGGCACAATGCCGACTTAAGAACAAGAAGACTGAATCTTCTTTCGGACTATAATTTGACCCATTCCTGTGACACTAGTTATAGATTGCGATGCTTCACTTCAGGTTTACTGTATCCCTCTGACCTTCTTATTGACGACGAAACACAGAAATTGCATCGGAATTAAATCCAAAAGGCACTGTGCAGAATAAAGTAAAAGAAGACTGACTCCTCTTACTGTCTATGTTTTGAACCATTCCTGTGACACTAGTAATAGATTCCGATGCATCACTCCAGGTTTACTGTATCCCTTGGACCTTCTTATTGACGATGAAACACAGAAATTGCATCGGAATTTAATACAAAATGCACAATGGCGACTTAAGTACAAGAAGAGTGACTCTTCTTACTGACTATGTTTTGAACCTTTGCTGTGACACTAGTTATAGATTCCGGTGCCTCACTTCAGGTTTACTGGATCCCTTGGACCTACTTATTGACGTTGAAACACAGAAATTGCATCGGAATTAAATACAAAAGGCACATTGCCGAATTAAGTACAAGAAGACTGTCTCTTCTTACTGTCGATGTTTTGAACCATTCCTGTGGTACTAGTTATGGATTCCGATGCTTCACTCCAGGTTTACTGTATCCCTTGGACCTCCTTATTGACGATGAGACACAGAAATTGCATCGGAATTTAATACAAAATGCACAATGGCGACTTAAGTACAAGAAGACCGACTCTTCTTACTGACTATGTTTAGAAACCATTCGTGTGACACTAGTTATAGATTCTGGTGCTTCACTTCAGGTTTGCTGGATCCCTTGGACCTACTTAATTACGATGAAACACAGAAATTGCATCGGAATTAAATGCAAATAGCACATTGCCGACTTAAGTACAAGAATACTTACTCTTCTTACTGTCTATGTTTTGAACCATCCCTCTGACACTAGTTATAGATACCGATGCTTCACTCCAGGTTTACCGTATCCCTTGGACCTTCTTATTGACGATGAAACACAGAAATTGCATCGGTATTAAATACAAAACGCACAATGCCGACTTAAGTACAAGAAGACTGACCCTACCTACTGTCTATGTTTTGAACCATTCCTGTGACACTCGTTATAGATTCCGATGCTTCACTACAGGTTTACTGTATCCCTCTGACCTTCTTATTGATGATGAAACACAGAAATTGAATCGGAACTAAATACAAAAGGCACAATGCCGACGTAAGTACAAGAAGACTGACTCTTCCCACTGTCTATGTTTTGAACCATTCCTTTGACACTAGTTATAGATTCCGATGCTTCACTTCAGGTTTACTGTATCCCTTGGACCTTCTTATTGACGATGAAACACTGAAGATCCGTCGGAATGAAATACAAAAGGGACAATGACGACTTTAGTACGAGTGGGCTGACTCTTCTTACTGACTATGATTTGATTCATTCCTGTGACACTAGTTATAGATTCCGATGCTTCACTCCAGGTTTACTGTATCCCTTGTACCTTGTTACTGACGATGAAACACAGAAATTGCATCGGAATTAAATACAAAAGGCACAATGCCGACTTAAGTACAAGAAGACTGACTCTTCATAGTGACTATGCTCTTAACCATTATTGTGACACTAGTTATAGATTCCGATGCATCACTCCAGGTTTACTGTATCCCTTGGACCTTCTTATTGACGATGAAACACAGAAATTGCATCGGAATTAAATACAAAAGCCACATTGCCGCATTAAGTACAAGAAGACTGTCTCTTCTTACTGTCGATGTTTTGAACCATTCCTGTGACACTAGTTATGGATTCCGATGCTTCACTCCAGGTTTACTGTATCCCTTGGACCTCCTTAGTGACGATGAAACACAGAAATCGCATCGGAAATTAATAAGAAAGGCACAATGCCGACCTAAGTACAAGAAGACTGACTCTTCTCACTGTCTATGATTTGAATCATTCCTGTGACACTAGTTATAGATTCCGATGCTTCACTCCAGGTTTACAATATCCCTCTGACCTTCTTATTGACGATGAAACACAGAAATTGCATCGGAATTAAATAGAAAAGGCACAATACAGACTTAAGTACAAGAAGACTGACTCTTCCTACTGTCTACGTTTTGAACCATTCCTGTGACACTAGTTATAGATTCCGATGCTTCACTCCAGGTTTACTGTATCCCCTGGACCTTCTTATTGACGATGAAACACAGAAACTGCATCGGAATTAAATACAAGAGGCACAATGCCGACTTTAGTACAAGAAGACTGACGCTTCTTACTGACTATGTTTTGAACCATTCCTGTGACACTCGTTACAGATTCCGATGCTTCACTTCAGATTTACTGTATCCCTTAGACCTTCTTATTGACGATGAAACACACAAATTGCGTCGGAATTAAATACAAAAGTCACAATGCCGAATTAAGTACAAGAAGACTGACTCTTCTTACTGTCTATGACTTGAACCATTCCTGTGACACTAGTTATAGATTCCGATGCTTCACTTCAGGTTTACTGTATCCCTTGGACCTTCTTATTGACGATGAAACACAGCAATTGCCTCGGAATTAAATTGAAATGGCACAATGCCGACTTAAGTACAAGAACACTGACTCTTCCTACTGTCTTTGTTTTGAACCGTTCCTGTTACACTAGTTGTACATTCCGATGCTTCACTTCAGGTTTACTGTATCCCCCTTCCCTTCTTATTGACGATGAAACACAGAAATTGCAACGGAATTAAATACAAATGGCACAATGCCGACTTAAGTACAAGAAGACTTACTCTTCTCCTGACTATGTTTTGAACCATTCCTGTGACACTAGTTATAGATTGCGATGCTTCATATCAGGTCTACTGTATCCCTCTGACCTTCTTATTGACGACGAAACACAGAAATTGCATCGGAATTAAATCCAAAAGGCACACTGCCTAATTATGTAAAAGAGACTGACTCTTCTTACTGTCTATTTCTTGAACCATTCCTGTGACACTAGTTATAGATTCCGATGCATCGCTCCAGGTTTGCTGTGTCCCTTGGACCTTCTCATTGACGATGAAACACAGAAATTGCATCGGAATTTAATACAAAATGCACATTGGCGACTTAAGTTCAAGAAGACTGACTCTTCTTATTGACTATGTTTAGAAACCATTCCTGTGACACTAGTTATAGATTCCGGTGCTTCACTTCAGGTTTACTGGATCTCTTGGACCTACGTAATTACGATGAAACACAGAAATTGCATCGGAATTAAATACAAAAGGCACATTGCCGACTTAAGTACAAGAATACTTACTCTTCTTACTGTCTATGTTTTGATCCATCCCTCTGACACTAGTTATAATAACCGATGCTTCACTCCAGGTTTACTGTATCCCTTGGACCTTCTTGTTGACGATGAAACACAGAAATTGCATCGGTATTAAATACAAAAGGCACAATGCCGACTTAAGTACAAGAAGACTGACTCTACCTACTGTCTATGTTTTGAACCATTCCTGTGACACTCGTTATAGATTCCGATGCTTCACTTCAGGTTTACTGTATCCCTCTGACCTTCTTATTGATGATGAAACACAGAAATTGCATCGGAACTAAATACAAAAGGCACAATGTCGGCTTAAGTACAAGAAGACTGATTGTTCCCACTGTCTATGTTTTGAACCATTCCTTTGACACTAGTTATAGATTCCGATGCTTCACTTCAGGTTTACTGTATCCCTTGGACCTTCTTATTGACGATGAATCACAGAAATTCCATCGGAATTAAATACAAAAGGCACAATGCCGACTTAAGTACAAGAAGACTGGCTCTTCTTACAGACTATGTTTTGAACCATTCCTGTGACACTAGTTACAGACTCAGATGCTTCACTTCAGGTTTACTGTATCCCTTGGACCTTCTTATTGAAGATGAAACACAGAAATTGCAACGGAATTAAATACAAAAGCCACAATGCCGACTTAAGAACAAGAATACTGTCTCTTCTTACTGTCTATGTTTTGAACCTACCCTGAGACACAAGTTATAGATTCCGATGCTTCACTCCAGGTTTACTTTATCCCTTGGACCTTCTTATTGACGAAGAAACCCAGAAATTGCATCGGAATTAAATACAAAAGGAAGAATGCCGACTTTAGTACGAGCAGACTGACTCTTCTTACTGACTATGCTTTGATTCATTCCTGTGACTCTAGTTATACATTCCGATGCTTCACTCCAGGTTTACTGTATCCCTTGGACCTTCTTATTGACGATGAAACACAGAAATTGCATCGGAATTAAATACAAAAGGCACAATGCCGACTTAAGTACAAGAAGACTGACCCTTCTTACTGACTATGTTTTGAACCATTTCTGTGACACTAGTTATAGATTCCGATGCTTCATTTCTGATTTACTGTATCCCTCTGACCTTCTTATTGACGATGATACACATAAATTGCATCGGAATTAAATACTAAAGGCACAATGCCGAATTAAGTACAAGAAGACTGGCTCTTCTTACAGACTATGTTTTGAACCATTCCTGTGACACTAGTTACAGACTCAGATGCTTCACTTCAGGTTTACTGGATCCCTTGGACCTTCTTATTGACGATGAAACACAGAAATTGCATCGGAATTAAATACAAAAGGCACAATGCCGACTTAAGTACAAGAAGACTGACCCTTCTTACTGACTATGTTTTGAACCATTCCTGTGACACTAGTTATAAATTCAGATGCTTCACTCCAGGTTTACTGTATCCCTTGGTCCCTCTTATTGACGATGAAACACAGAAATTGCATCGGAATTAAATAAGAAAGGCACAATGCCGACTTAAGTACAAGAAGACTGACTCTTCTTCTGTCTATGCTTTGAACCATTCATGTGACCCTAGTTATAGATTTCGATTCTTCACTTCAGGTTTACTGTATCCCTTGGACCTTCTTATTGACTATGAAAAACAGGAAATTGCATCGGAAGTAAATACAAAAGGCACAATGCCGACTTAAGTACAAGAAGACTGACTCTTCTTTCGGACTATGTTTTGACCCATTCCTGTGACACTAGTTATAGATTGCGATGCTTCACTTCAGGTTTACTGTATCCCTCTGACCTTCTTATTGACGACGAAACACAGAAATTGCATCGGAATTAAATCCAAAAGGCACAGTGCAGAATTAAGTAAAAAAAGACTGACTCATCTTACTGTCTATGTTTTGAACCATTCCTGTGACACTAGTAATAGATTCCGATGCATCACTCCAGGTTTACTGTATCCCTTGGACCTTCTTATTGACGATGAAACACAGAAATTGCATCGGAATTTAATACAAAATGCACAATGGCGACTTAAGTACAAGAAGAGTGACTCTTCTTACTGACTACGTTTTGAACCATTCCTGTGACACTAGTTATAGATTCCGGTGCCTCACTTCAGGTTTACTGGATCCCTTGGACCTACTTATTGACGATGAAACACAGAAATTGCATCGGAATTAAATACAAAAGGCACATTGCCGAATTAAGTACAAGAAGACTGTCTCTTCTTACTGTCGATGTTTTGAGCTATTCCTGTGACACTAGTTATGGATTCCGATGCTTCACACCAGGTTTACTGTATCCCTTGGACCTCCTTATTGACGATGAAACACAGAAATTGCATTCGGAATTAAATCCAAAAGGCACAGTGCCGAATTATGTAAAAAAAGACTGACTCTTCTTACTGTCTATGTTTTGAACCATTCCTGTGGCATTAGTTATAGATTCCGATGCATCACAGCAGGTTTACTGTATCCCTTGGACCTTCTTATTGACGATGAAACACAGAAATTGCATCGGAATTTAATACAAAATGCACAATGGCGACTTAAGTACAAGAAGACTGACTCTTCTTACTGACTATGTTTAGAAACCATTCCTGTGACACTAGTTATAGATTCCGGTGCTTCACTTCAGGTTTGCTGGATCCCTTGGACGTCCTTAATTTCGATGAAACACAGAAATTGCATCGGAATTAAATACAAAAGGCACAATGCCGACTTAAGTACAAGAAGACTGACTCTTCTCACTGTCTATGATTTGAATCATTCCTGTGACACTAGTTATAGATTCCGGTGCTTCACTTCAGGTTTGCTGGATCCCTTGGACGTCCTTAATTTCGATGAAACACAGAAATTGCATCGGAATTAAATGCAAATAGCACATTGCCGACTTAAGTACAAGAATACTTACTCTTCTTACTGTCTATGTTTTGAACCATCCCTCTGACACTAGTTATAGATACCGATGCTTCACTCCAGGTTTACTGTATCCCTTGGACGTTCTTATTGACGATGAAACACAGAAATTGCATCGGAATTAAATACAAAAGGCACATTGCCGACTTATGTACAAGAATACTTACTCTTCTTACTGTCTATGTTTTGAACCATCCCTCTGACACTAGTTATAATTACCGATGCTTCACTCCAGGTTTACTGTATCCCTTGGACCTTCTTGTTGACGATGAAACACAGAAATTGCATCGGTATTAAATACAAAAGGCACAATGCCGACTTAAGTTCAAGAAGACTGACTCTACCTACTGTCTATGTTTTGAACCATTCCTGTGACACTCGTTATAGATTCCGATGCTTCACTTCAGGTTTACTGTATCCCTCTGACCTTCTTATTGATGATGAAACACAGAAATTGCATCGGAACTAAATACAAAAGGCACAATGCCGACTTAAGTACAAGAAGACTGATTCTTCCCACTGTCTATGTTTTGAACGATTTCTTTGACACTAGTTATAGATTCCGATGCTTCACTTCAGGTTTACTGTATCCCTTGGACCTTCTTATTGAAGAAGAAACACAGAAATTGCATCGGAATTAAATACAAAAGCCACAATGCCGACTTAAGAACAAGAATACTGTCTCTTCTTACTGTCTATGTTTTGAACCTACCCTGAGACACTAGTTATAGATTCCGATGCTTCACTCCAGGTTTACTTTATCCCTTGTACCTTCTTATTGACGATGAAACACAGAAATTGCATCGGAATTAAATACGAAAGGCACAATGCCGACTTAAGTACAAGGAGACTGACTCTTCTTAGTGACTATGTTATTACCATTATTGTGACAGCAGTTATAGATTCCGATGCTTCACTTCAGGTTTACTGTATCCCTTAGACCTTCTTATTGACGATGAAACACAGAAATTGCATCGGAATTAAATACAAGAGGCACAATGCCGACTTAAGTACAAGAAGACTGACTATTCTTACTGACTATGTTTTGAACCATTTCTGAGACACTAGTTATTAATTCCGATGCTTCATTTCTGATTTACTGTATCCCTCTGACCTTCTTATTGACGATGATACACATAAATTGCATCGGAATTAAATACTAAAGGCACAATGCCGAATTAAGTACAAGAAGACTGTCTCTTCTTACTGTCGATGTTTTGAACCATTCCTGTGACACTAGTTATAGATTCCGATGCTTCACTCCAGGTTTACTGTATCCCTTGGTCCCTCTTATTGACGATGAAACACAGAAATTGCATCGGAATTAAATAAGAAAGGCACAATGCCGACATAAGTACAAGAAGACCGACTCTTCTTATTGTCTATGTTTTAAACCATTCCTGTGACACTAGTTGTAGATTCCGATGCTTCACTCCAGGTTTACTATATCCC
This sequence comes from Schistocerca piceifrons, assembly GCF_021461385.2. Taxonomy (NCBI): domain Eukaryota; kingdom Metazoa; phylum Arthropoda; class Insecta; order Orthoptera; family Acrididae; genus Schistocerca; species Schistocerca piceifrons. Next base: position 85,605 of record NW_025728205.1, on the reverse strand, counting down.
TGTGACCTTATTGACGATGAAACACAGAAATTGTATCGGAATTACATAGAAAAGGCACAATACCGACTTAAATAAAAGAAGACTGACTCTTCCTACTGTCTATGTTTTGAACCATTCCTGTGACACTTGTTATAGATTCCGATGCCTTACTCCAGGTTTACTGTATCCCTCTGACGTTCGTATTGACGATGAAACACAGAAATTGCGTCGGAATTAAATACAAAAGGCACAATGCCGAATTAAGTACAAGAAGACTGACTATATCCCTCTGACCTTCTTATTGACGACGAAACACAGAAATTGCATCGGAATTAAATACAAAAGGCACATTGCCGAATTAAGTACAAGAAGACTGTCTCTTCTTACTGTCGATGTTTTGAACCATTCCTGTGACACTAGTTATGGATTCCGATGCTTCACTCCAGGTTTACTGTATCCCTTGGACCTCCTTAGTGACGATGAAACACAGAAATCGCATCGGAAATTAATAAGAAAGGCACAATGCCGACCTAAGTACAAGAAGACTGACTCTTCTCACTGTCTATGATTTGGATCATTCCTCTGACACTAGTTATAGATTCCGATGCTTCACTCCAGGTTTACTATTTCCCTCTGACCTTCTTATTGACGATGAAACACAGAAATTGCATCGGAATTAAATAGAAAAGGCACAATACAGACTTAAGTACAAGAAGACTGACTCTTCCTACTGTCTACGTTTTGAACCATTCCTGTGACACTAGTTATAGATTCCGATGCTTCACTCCAGGTTTACTGTATCCCCTGGACCTTCTTATTGACGATGAAACACAGAAACTGCATCGGAATTAAATACAAGAGGCACAATGCCGACTTTAGTACAAGAAGACTGACGCTTCTTACTGACTATGTTTTGAACCATTCCTGTGACACTCGTTACAGATTCCGATGCTTCACTTCAGATTTACTGTATCCCTTAGACCTTCTTATTGGCGATGAAACACAGAAATTGGGTCGGAATTAAATACAAAAGTCACAATGCCGAATTAAGTACAAGAAGACTGACTCTTCTTACTGTCTATGTCTTGAACCATTCCTGTGACACTAGTTATAGATTCCGATGCTTCACTTCAGGTTTACTGTATCCCTTGGACCTTCTTATTGACGATGAAACACAGCAATTGCCTCGGAATTAAATTGAAAGGGCACAATGCCGAATTAAGTACAAGAACACTGACTCTTCCTACTGTCTTTGTTTTGAACCGTTCCTGTTACACTAGTTGTACATTCCGATGCTTCACTTCAGGTTTACTGTATCCCCCTTCCCTTCTTATTGACGATGAAACACAGAAATTGCAACGGAATTAAATACAAATGGCACAATGCCGACTTACGTACAAGAAGACTTACTCTTCTCCTGACTATGTTTTGAACCATTCCTGTGACACTAGTTATAGATTGCGATGCTTCATATCAGGTCTACTGTATCCCTCTGACCTTCTTATTGACGACGAAACACAGAAATTGCATCGGAATTAAATCCAAAAGGCACACTGCCTAATTATGTAAAAGAGACTGACTCTTCTTACTGTCTATTTTTTGAACCATTCCTGTGACACTAGTTATAGATTCCGATGCATCGCTCCAGGTTTGCTGTGTCCCTTGGACCTTCTCATTGACGATGAAACACAGAAATTGCATCGGAATTTAATACAAAATGCACAATGGCGACTTAAGTTCAAGAAGACTGACTCTTCTTATTGACTATGTTTAGAAACCATTCCTGTGACACTAGTTATAGATTCCGGTGCTTCACTTCAGGTTTACTGGATCTCTTGGACCTACGTAATTACGATGAAACACAGAAATTGCATCGGAATTAAATACAAAAGGCACATTGCCGACTTAAGTACAAGAATACTTACTCTTCTTACTGTCTATGTTTTGAACCATCCCTCTGACACTAGTTATAATAACCGATGCTTCACTCCAGGTTTACTGTATCCCTTGGACCTTCTTGTTGACGATGAAACACAGAAATTGCATCGGTATTAAATACAAAAGGCACAATGCCGACTTAAGTACAAGAAGACTGACTCTACCTACTGTCTATGTTTTGAACCATTCCTGTGACACTCGTTATAGATTCCGATGATTCACTTCAGGTTTACTGTATCCCTCTGACCTTCTTATTGATGATGAAACACAGAAATTGCATCGGAACTAAATACAAAAGGCACAATGCCGGCTTAAGTACAAGAAGACTGATTCTTCCCACTGTCTATGTTTTGAACCAGTCCTTTGACACTAGTTATAGATTCCGATGCTTCACTTCAGGTTTACTGTATCCCTTGGACCTTCTTATTGACGATGAATCACAGAAATTCCATCGGAATTAAATACAAAAGGCACAATGCCGACTTAAGTACAAGATGACTGGCTCTCTTACAGACTATGTTTTGAACCATTCCTGTGACACTAGTTACAGACTCAGATGCTTCACTTCAGGTTTACTGTATCCCTTGGACCTTCTTATTGAAGATGAAACACAGAAATTGCATCGGAATTAAATACAAAAGCCACAATGCCGACTTAAGAACAAGAATACTGTCTCTTCTTACTGTCTATGTTTTGAACCTACCCTGAGACACAAGTTATAGATTCCGATGCTTCACTCCAGGTTTACTTTATCCCTTGGACCTTCTTATTGACGAAGAAACCCAGAAATTGCATCGGAATTAAATACAAAAGGAAGAATGCCGACTTTAGTACGAGCAGACTGACTCTTTTACTGACTATGCTTTGATTCATTCCTGTGACTCTAGTTATACATTCCGATGCTTCACTCCAGGTTTACTGTATCCCTTGTACCTTCTTATTGACTATGAAAATCAGAAATTGCATCGGAAGTAAATACAAAAGGCACAATGCCGACTTAAGTACAAGAAGACTGACTCTTCTTTCGGACTATGTTTTGACCCATTCCTGTGACACTAGTTATAGATTGCGATGCTTCACTTCAGGTTTACTGTATCCCTCTGACCTTCTTATTGACGACGAAACACAGAAATTGCATCGGAATTAAATCCAAAAGGCACAGTGCAGAATTAAGTAAAAAAAGACTGACTCATCTTACTGTCTATGTTTTGAACCATTCCTGTGACACTAGTAATAGATTCCGATGCATCACTCCAGGTTTACTGTATCCCTTGGACCTTCTTATTGACGATGAAACACAGAAATTGCATCGGAATTTAATACAAAATGCACAATGGCGACTTAAGTACAAGAAGAGTGACTCTTCTTTCTGACTACGTTTTGAACCATTCCTGTGACACTAGTTATAGATTCCGGTGCCTCACTTCAGGTTTACTGGATCCCTTGGACCTACTTATTGACGATGAAACACAGAAATTGCATCGGAATTAAATACAAAAGGCACATTGCCGAATTAAGTACAAGAAGACTGTCTCTTCTTACTGTCGATGTTTTGAGCCATTCCTGTGACACTAGTTATGGATTCCGATGCTTCACTCCAGGTTTACTGTATCCCTTGGACCTCCTTATTGACGATGAAACACAGAAATTGAATTCGGAATTAAATCCAAAAGGCACAGTGCCGAATTATGTAAAAAAAGACTGACTCTTCTTACTGTCAATGTTTTGAACCATTCCTGTGGCACTAGTTATAGATTCCGATGCATCACTGCAGGTTTACTGTATCCCTTGGAACTTCTTATTGACGTTGAAACACAGAAATTGCATCGGAATTTAATACAAAATGCACAATGGCGACTTAAGTACAAGAAGACTGACTCTTCTTACTGACTATGTTTAGAAACCATTCCTGTGACACTAGTTATAGATTCCGGTGCTTCACTTCAGGTTTGCTGGATCCCTTGGACGTACTTAATTTCGATGAAACACAGAAATTGCATCGGAATTAAATGCAAATAGCACATTGCCGACTTAAGTACAAGAATATTTACTCTTCTTACTGTCTATGTTTTGAACCATCCCTCTGACACTAGTTATAGATACCGATGCTTCACTCCAGGTTTACTGTATCCCTTGGACGTTCTTATTGACGATGAAACACAGAAATTGCATCGGAATTAAATACAAAAGGCACAATGCCGACTTAAGTACAAGAAGACTGACTCTTCTTACAGACTATGTTTTGAACCATTAATGTGACACTTGTTAGGGACTCAGATGCTTCACTTCAGGTTTACTGTATCCCTCTGACCTTCTTATTGATGATGAAACACAGAAATTGAACCGGAACTAAATACATAAGGCACAATGCCGACGTAAGTACAAGAAGACTGACTCTTCCCACTGTCTATGTTTTGAACCATTCCTTTGACACTAATTATAGATTCCGATGCTTCACTTCAGGTTTACTGTATCCCTTTGACCTTCTTATTGACGATGAAACACTGCAATTCCGTCGGAATTAAATACAAAAGGGACAATGACGACTTTAGTACGAGTGGGCTGACTCTTCTTACTGACTATGTTTTGATTCATTCCTGTGACACTAGTTATAGATTCCGATGCTTCACTCCAGGTTTACTGTATTCCTTGTGCCTTGTTACTGACGATAAACACAGAAATTGCATCGGAATTAAATACAAAAGGCACAATGCCGACTTAAGTACAAGAAGACTGACTCTTCATAGTGACTATGCTCTTAACCATTATTGTGACACTAGTTATAGATTCCGATGCATCACTCCAGGTTTACTGTATCCCTTGGACCTTCTTATTGACGATGAAACACAGAAATTGCATCGGAAAAATATACAAAAGGCACATTGCCGAATTAAGTACAAGAAGACTGTCTCTTCTCACTGTCGATGTTTTGAACCATTCCTGTGACACTAGTTATGGATTCCGATGCTTCACTCCAGGTTTACTGTATCCCTTGGACCTCCTTAGTGACGATGAAACACAGAAATTGCATCGGAATTAAATAAGAAAGGCACAATGCCGACTTAAGTACAAGAAGACTGACTCTTCTCACTGTCTATGATTTGAATCATTCCTGTGACACTAGTTATAGATTCCGATGCTTCACTCCAGGTTTACTATAACCCTCTGACCTTCTTATTGACGATGAAACACAGAAATTGCATCGGAATTAAATAGAAAAGGCACAATACAGACTTAAGTACAAGAAGACTGACTCTTCCTACTGTCTACGTTTTGAACCATTCCTGTGACACTAGTTATAGATTCCAATGCTTCACTCCAGTTTTACTGTATCCCCTGGACCTTCTTATTGACGATGAAACACAGAAATTGCATCGGAATTAAATACAAGAGGCACAATGCCGACTTTAGTAGAAGAAGACTGACGCTTCTTACTGACTATGTTTTGACCATTCCTGTGACACTAGTTACAGATTCCGATGCTTCACTTCAGATTTACTGTATCCCTTAGACCTTCTTATTGACGATGAAACACAGAAATTGCCTCGGAATTAAATTGATATGGCACAATTCGACTTAAGTACAAGAAGACTGACTCTTCCTACTGTCTTTGTTTTGAACCGTTCCTGTTACACTAGTTGTACATTCCGATGCTTCACTTCAGGTTTACTGTCTCCCTCTGCCCTTCTTATTGACGATGGAACACAGAAATTGCAACAGAATTAAATACAAATGGCACAATGCCGACTTAAGTACAAGAAGACTTAATCTTCTCCTGACTATGTTTTAAACCATTCCTGTGACACTAGTTATAGATTGCGATGCTTCATATCAGGTCTACTGTATCCCTCTGACCTTCTTATTGATGACCAAACACAAAAATTGCATCGGAATTAAATCCAAAAGGCACACTGCCGAATTATGTAAAAGAGACTGACTCTTCTTACAGTCTATTTTTTGAACCATTCCTGTGACACTAGTTATAGATTCCGATGCATCGCTCCAGGTTTACTGTGTCCCTTGGACCTTCTCATTGACGATGAAACACAGAAATTGCATCGGAATTTAATACAAAATGCACAATGGCGACTTAAGTTCAAGAAGACTGACTCTTCTTATTGACTATGTTTAGAAACCATTCCTGTGACACTAGTTATAGATTCCGGTGCGTCACTTCAGGTTTACTGGATCTCTTAGACCTACGTAATTACGATGAAACACAGAAGTTGCATCGGAATTAAATACAAAAGGCTCATTGCCGACTTATGTACAAGAATACTTACTCTTCTTACTGTCTATGTTTTGAACCATTCCTGTGACACTCGTTATAGATTCCGATGCTTCACTTCAGGTTTACTGTATCATTCTGACCTTCTTATTGACGATGAAACACAGAAATTGCATCGGAATTAAATACAAAAGCCACAATGCCGACTAAAGAACAAGAATACTGTCCCTTCTTACTGTCGATGTTTTGAACCATTCCTGTGACACTAGTTATAGATTCCGATGCTTCACTCCAGGTTTACTGTATCCCTTGGTCCCTCTTATTGACGATGAAACACAGAAATTGCATCGGAATTAAATAAGAAAGGCACAATGCCGACATTAGTACAAGAAGACCGACTCTTCTTATTGTCTATGTTTTAAACCATTCCTGTGACACTAGTTGTAGATTCCGATGCTTCACTCCAGGTTTACTATATCCCTGTGACCTTATTGACGATGAAACACAGAAATTGTATCGGAATTACATAGAAAAGGCACAATACCGACTTAAATAAAAGAAGACTGACTCTTCCTACTGTCTATGTTTTGAACCATTCCTGTGACACTTGTTATAGATTCCGATGCCTTACTCCAGGTTTACTGTATCCCTCTGACGTTCGTATTGACGATGAAACACAGAAATTGCGTCGGAATTAAATACAAAAGGCACAATGCCGAATTAAGTACAAGAAGACTGACTATATCCCTCTGACCTTCTTATTGACGACGAAACACAGAAATTGCATCGGAATTAAATCCAAAAGGCACAGTGCCGAATTATGTAAAAGAAGACTGACTCTTCTTACTGTGTATTTTTTGAACCATTCCTGAGACACTAGTTATAGATTCCGATGCATCGCTCCAGGTTTACTGTGTCCCTTGGACCTTCTTATTGACGATGAAACACAGAAATTGCATCGGAATTAAATACAAAAGGCACAATGCCGACTTAAGTACAAGAAGACTGACTCTTCTTACTGACTATGTTTTGAACCATTTCTGTGACACTAGTTATAGATTCCGATGCTTCATTTCTGATTTACTGTATCCCTCTGACCTTCTTATTGACGATGATACACATAAATTGCATCGGAATTAAATACTAAAGGCACAATGCCGAATTAAGTACAAGAAAACTGTCTCTTCTTACTGTCGATGTTTTGAACCATTCCTGTGACACTAGTTATAAATTCCGATGCTTCACTCCAGGTTTACTGTATCCCTTGGTCCCTCTTATTGACGATGAAACACAGAAATTGCATCGGAATTAAATAAGAAAGGCACAATGCCGACTTAAGTACAAGAAGACTGACTCTTCTTCTGTCTATGCTTTGAACCATTCATGTGACCCTAGTTATAGATTTCGATTCTTCACTTCAGGTTTACTGTATCCCTTGGACCTTCTTATTGACTATGAAAATCAGAAATTGCATCGGAAGTAAATACAAAAGGCACAATGCCGACTGAAGAACAAGAAGACTGACTCTTCTTTCGGACTATGTTTTGACCCATTCCTGTGACACTAGTTGTAGATTGCGATGCTTCACTTCAGGTTTACTGTATCCCTCTGACCTTCTTATTGACGACGAAACACAGAAATTGCATCGGAATTAAATCCAAAAGGCACAGTGCAGAATGAAGTAAAAAAAGACTGACTCATCTTACTGTCTATGTTTTGAACCATTCCTGTGACACTAGTAATAGATTCCGATGCATCACTCCAGGTTTACTGTATCCCTTGGACCTTCTTATTGACGATGAATCACAGAAATTGCATCAGAATTTAATACAAAATGCACAATGGCGACTTAAGTACAAGAAGAGTGACTCTTCTTACTGAGTACGTTTTGAACCATTCCTGTGACACTAGTTATAGATTCCGGTGCCTCACTTCAGGTTTACTGGATCCCTTGGACCTACTTATTGACGATGAAACACAGAAATTGCATCGGAATTAAATACAAAAGGCACAATGCCGACTTAAGTACAAGAAGACTGACTCTTCTTACAGACTATGTTTTGAACCATTAATGTGACACTTGTTAGGGACTCAGATGCTTCACTTCAGGTTTACTGTATCCCTCTGACCTTCTTATTGATGATGAAACACAGAAATTGAACCGGAACTAAATACATAAGGCACAATGCCGACGTAAGTACAAGAAGACTGACTCTTCCCACTGTCTATGTTTTGAACCATTCCTTTGACACTAATTATAGATTCCGATGCTTCACTTCAGGTTTACTGTATCCCTTGGACCTTCTTATTGACGATGAAACACTGCAATTCCGTCGGAATTAAATACAAAAGGGACAATGACGACTTTAGTACGAGTGGGCTGACTCTTCTTACTGACTATGTTTTGATTCATTCCTGTGACACTAGTTATAGATTCCGATGCTTCACTCCAGGTTTACTGTATTCCTTGTGCCTTGTTACTGACGATAAACACAGAAATTGCATCGGAATTAAATACAAAAGGCACAATGCCGACTTAAGTACAAGAAGACTGACTCTTCATAGTGACTATGCTCTTAACCATTATTGTGACACTAGTTATAGATTCCGATGCATCACTCCAGGTTTACTGTATCCCTTGGACCTTCTTATTGACGATGAAACACAGAAATTGCATCGGAAAAATATACAAAAGGCACATTGCCGAATTAAGTACAAGAAGACTGTCTCTTCTCACTGTCGATGTTTTGAACCATTCCTGTGACACTAGTTATGGATTCCGATGCTTCACTCCAGGTTTACTGTATCCCTTGGACCTCCTTAGTGACGATGAAACACAGAAATTGCATCGGAATTAAATAAGAAAGGCACAATGCCGACTTAAGTACAAGAAGACTGACTCTTCTCACTGTCTATGATTTGAATCATTCCTGTGACACTAGTTATAGATTCCGATGCTTCACTCCAGGTTTACTATAACCCTCTGACCTTCTTATTGACGATGAAACACAGAAATTGCATCGGAATTAAATAGAAAAGGCACAATACAGACTTAAGTACAAGAAGACTGACTCTTCCTACTGTCTACGTTTTGAACCATTCCTGTGACACTAGTTATAGATTCCAATGCTTCACTCCAGTTTTACTGTATCCCCTGGACCTTCTTATTGACGATGAAACACAGAAATTGCATCGGAATTAAATACAAGAGGCACAATGCCGACTTTAGTAGAAGAAGACTGACGCTTCTTACTGACTATGTTTTGACCATTCCTGTGACACTAGTTACAGATTCCGATGCTTCACTTCAGATTTACTGTATCCCTTAGACCTTCTTATTGACGATGAAACACAGAAATTGCCTCGGAATTAAATTGATATGGCACAATTCGACTTAAGTACAAGAAGACTGACTCTTCCTACTGTCTTTGTTTTGAACCGTTCCTGTTACACTAGTTGTACATTCCGATGCTTCACTTCAGGTTTACTGTCTCCCTCTGCCCTTCTTATTGACGATGGAACACAGAAATTGCAACAGAATTAAATACAAATGGCACAATGCCGACTTAAGTACAAGAAGACTTAATCTTCTCCTGACTATGTTTTAAACCATTCCTGTGACACTAGTTATAGATTGCGATGCTTCATATCAGGTCTACTGTATCCCTCTGACCTTCTTATTGATGACCAAACACAAAAATTGCATCGGAATTAAATCCAAAAGGCACACTGCCGAATTATGTAAAAGAGACTGACTCTTCTTACAGTCTATTTTTTGAACCATTCCTGTGACACTAGTTATAGATTCCGATGCATCGCTCCAGGTTTACTGTGTCCCTTGGACCTTCTCATTGACGATGAAACACAGAAATTGCATCGGAATTTAATACAAAATGCACAATGGCGACTTAAGTTCAAGAAGACTGACTCTTCTTATTGACTATGTTTAGAAACCATTCCTGTGACACTAGTTATAGATTCCGGTGCGTCACTTCAGGTTTACTGGATCTCTTAGACCTACGTAATTACGATGAAACACAGAAGTTGCATCGGAATTAAATACAAAAGGCTCATTGCCGACTTATGTACAAGAATACTTACTCTTCTTACTGTCTATGTTTTGAACCATTCCTGTGACACTCGTTATAGATTCCGATGCTTCACTTCAGGTTTACTGTATCATTCTGACCTTCTTATTGACGATGAAACACAGAAATTGCATCGGAATTAAATACAAAAGCCACAATGCCGACTAAAGAACAAGAATACTGTCCCTTCTTACTGTCGATGTTTTGAACCATTCCTGTGACACTAGTTATAGATTCCGATGCTTCACTCCAGGTTTACTGTATCCCTTGGTCCCTCTTATTGACGATGAAACACAGAAATTGCATCGGAATTAAATAAGAAAGGCACAATGCCGACATTAGTACAAGAAGACCGACTCTTCTTATTGTCTATGTTTTAAACCATTCCTGTGACACTAGTTGTAGATTCCGATGCTTCACTCCAGGTTTACTATATCCCTGTGACCTTATTGACGATGAAACACAGAAATTGTATCGGAATTACATAGAAAAGGCACAATACCGACTTAAATAAAAGAAGACTGACTCTTCCTACTGTCTATGTTTTGAACCATTCCTGTGACACTTGTTATAGATTCCGATGCCTTACTCCAGGTTTACTGTATCCCTCTGACGTTCGTATTGACGATGAAACACAGAAATTGCGTCGGAATTAAATACAAAAGGCACAATGCCGAATTAAGTACAAGAAGACTGACTATATCCCTCTGACCTTCTTATTGACGACGAAACACAGAAATTGCATCGGAATTAAATCCAAAAGGCACAGTGCCGAATTATGTAAAAGAAGACTGACTCTTCTTACTGTGTATTTTTTGAACCATTCCTGAGACACTAGTTATAGATTCCGATGCATCGCTCCAGGTTTACTGTGTCCCTTGGACCTTCTTATTGACGATGAAACACAGAAATTGCATCGGAATTAAATACAAAAGGCACAATGCCGACTTAAGTACAAGAAGACTGACTCTTCTTACTGACTATGTTTTGAACCATTTCTGTGACACTAGTTATAGATTCCGATGCTTCATTTCTGATTTACTGTATCCCTCTGACCTTCTTATTGACGATGATACACATAAATTGCATCGGAATTAAATACTAAAGGCACAATGCCGAATTAAGTACAAGAAAACTGTCTCTTCTTACTGTCGATGTTTTGAACCATTCCTGTGACACTAGTTATAAATTCCGATGCTTCACTCCAGGTTTACTGTATCCCTTGGTCCCTCTTATTGACGATGAAACACAGGAAATTGCATCGGAATTAAATAAGAAAGGCACAATGCCGACTTAAGTACAAGAAGACTGACTCTTCTTCTGTCTATGCTTTGAACCATTCATGTGACCCCTAGTTATAGATTTCGATTCTTCACTTCAGGTTTACTGTATCCCTTGGACCTTCTTATTGACTATGAAAATCAGAAATTGCATCGGAAGTAAATACAAAAGGCACAATGCCGACTGAAGAACAAGAAGACTGACTCTTCTTTCGGACTATGTTTTGACCCATTCCTGTGACACTAGTTGTAGATTGCGATGCTTCACTTCAGGTTTACTGTATCCCTCTGACCTTCTTATTGACGACGAAACACAGAAATTGCATCGGAATTAAATCCAAAAGGCACAGTGCAGAATGAAGTAAAAAAAGACTGACTCATCTTACTGTCTATGTTTTGAACCATTCCTGTGACACTAGTAATAGATTCCGATGCATCACTCCAGGTTTACTGTATCCCTTGGACCTTCTTATTGACGATGAATCACAGAAATTGCATCAGAATTTAATACAAAATGCACAATGGCGACTTAAGTACAAGAAGAGTGACTCTTCTTACTGAGTACGTTTTGAACCATTCCTGTGACACTAGTTATAGATTCCGGTGCCTCACTTCAGGTTTACTGGATCCCTTGGACCTACTTATTGACGATGAAACACAGAAATTGCATCGGAATTAAATACAAAAGGCACATTGCCGAATTAAGTACAAGAAGACTGTCTCTTCTTACTGTCGATGTTTTGAGCCATTCCTGTGACACTAGTTATGGATTCCGATGCTTCACTCCAGGTTTACTGTATCCCTTGGACCTCCTTATTGACGATGAAACACAGAAATTGCATTCGGAATTTAATACAAAATGCACAATGGCGACTTAAGTACAAGAAGACTGACTCTTCTTACTGACTATGTTTAGAAACCATTCCTGTGACACTAGTTATAGATTCCGGTGCTTCACTTCAGGTTTGCTGGATCCCTTGGACCTACTTAATTACGATGAAACACAGAAATTGCATCGGAATTAAATGCAAATAGCACATTGCCGACTTAAGTACAAGAATACTTACTCTTCTTACTGTCTATGTTTTGAACCATCCCTCTGACACTAGTTATAGATACCGATGCTTCACTCCAGGTTTACTGTATCCCTTGGACGTTCTTATTGACGATGAAACACAGAAATTGCATCGGTATTAAATACAAAAGGCACAATGCCGACTTAAGTACAAGAAGACTGACCCTACCTACTGTCTATGTTTTGAACCATTCCTGTGACACTCGTTATAGATTCCGATGCTTCACTTCAGGTTTACTGTATCCCTCTGACCTTCTTATTGATGATGAAACACAGAAATTGAATCGGAACTAAATATATAAGGCACAATGCCGACGTAAGTACAAGAAGACTGACCCTTCCCACTGTCTATGTTTTGAACCATTCCTTTGACACTAATTATAGATTCCGATGCTTCACTTCAGGTTTACTGTATCCCTTGGACCTTCTTATTGACGATGAAACACTGAAATTCCGTCGGAATTAAATACAAAAGGGACAATGACGACTTTAGTACGAGTGGGCTGACTCTTCTTACTGACTATGTTTTGATTCATTCCTGTGACACTAGTTATAGATTCCGATGCTTCACTCCAGGTTTACTGTATTCCTTGTACCTTGTTACTGACGATAAACACAGAAATTGCATCGGAATTAAATACAAAAGGCACAATGCCGACTTAAGTACAAGAAGACTGACTCTTCATAGTGACTATGCTCTTAACCATTATTGTGACACTAGTTATAGATTCCGATGCATCGCTCCAGGTTTACTGTGTCCCTTGGACCTTCTCATTAACGATGAAACACAGAAATTGCATCGGAATTTAATACAAAATGCACAATGGCGACTTAAGTTCAAGAAGACTGACTCTTCTTATTGACTATGTTTAGCAACCATTCCTGTGACACTAGTTATAGATTCCGGTGCGTCACTTCAGGTTTACTGGATCTCTTGGACCTACGTAATTACGATGAAACACAGAAATTGCATCGGAATTAAATACAAAAGGCACATTGCCGACTTATGTACAAGAATACTTACTCTTCTTACTGTCTATTTTTTGAACCATCCCCTCTGACACTAGTTATAATTACCGATGCTTCACTCCAGGTTTACTGTATCCCTTGGACCTTCTTGTTGACGATGAAACACAGAAATTGCATCGGTATTAAATACAAAAGGCACAATGCCGACTTAAGTACAAGAAGACTGACTCTACTTACTGTCTATGTTTTGAACCATTCCTGTGACACTCGTTATAGATTCCGATGCTTCCCTTCAGTTTACTGTATCCCTCTGACCTTCTTATTGATGATGAAACACAGAAATTGCATCGGAACTAAATACAAAAGGCACAATGCCGACTTAAGTACAAGAAGACTGATTTCTTCCCACTGTCTATGTGTTGAACCATTCCTTTGACACTAGTTATAGATTCCGATGCTTCACTTCAGGTTTACTGTATCCCTTGGACCTTCTTATTGACAATGAATCACAGAAATTCCCATCGGAATTAAATACAAAAGGCACAATGCCGACTTAAGTACAAGAAGACTGACTCTTCTTACAGACTATGTTTTGAACCATTAATGTGACACTTGTTAGGGACTCAGATGCTTCACTTCAGGTTTTCTGTATCCCTTGGACCTTCTTATTGAAGATGAAACACAGAAATTGCATCGGAATTAAATACAAAAGCCACAATGCCGACTTAAGAACAAGAATACTGTCTCTTCTTTCTGTCTATGTTTTGAACCTACCCTGAGACACTAGTTATAGATTCCGATGCTTTCGGTACTCCAGTTTACTTTTATCCCTTGGACCTTCTTATTGACGAAGAAACCCAGAAATTGCATCGGAATTAAATACAAAAGGAAGAATGCCGACTTTAGTACTAGTAGACTGACTCTTCTTACTGACTATGTTTTGATTCATTCCTGTGACTCTAGTTATACATTCCGATGCTTCACTCCAGGTTTACTGTATCCCTTGTACCTTCTTATTGACGATGAAACACAGAAATTGCATCGGAATTAAATACAAAAGGCACAATGCCGACTTAAGTACAAGGAGACTGACTCTTCTCAGTGACTATGTTATTACCATTATTGTGACAGCAGTTATAGATTCCGATGCTTCACTTCAGGTTTACTGTATCCCTTAGACCTTCTTATTGACGATGAAACACAGAAATTGCATCGGAATTAAATACAAAAGGCACAATGCCGACTTAAGTACAAGAAGACTGATTCTTCTTACTGACTATGTTTTGAGCCATTTCTGAGACACTAGTTATAGATTCCGATGCTTCATTTCTGATTTACTGTATCCCTCTGACCTTCTTATTGACGATGATACACATAAATTGCATCGGAATTAAATACTAAAGGCACAATGCCGAATTAAGTACAAGAAGACTGTCTCTTCTTACTGTCGATGTTTTGAACCATTCCTGTGACACTAGTTATAGATTCCGATGCTTTCACTCCAGGTTTACTGTATCCCTTGGTCCCTCTTATTGACGATGAAACACAGAAATTGCATCGGAATTAAATAAGAAAGGCACAATGCCGACATAAGTACAAGAAGACTGACTCTTCTTATTGTCTATGTTTTAAACCATTCCTGTGACACTAGTTATAGATTCCGATGCTTCACTCCAGGTTTACTATATCCCTGTGACCTTATTGACGATAAAACACAGAAATTGTATCGGAATTACATAGAAAAGGAACAATACCGACTTAAATAAAAGAAGACTGACTCTTCCTACTGTCTATGTTTTGAACCATTCCTGTGACACTTGTTATAGATTCCGATGCCTTACTCCAGGTTTACTGTATCCCTTGGACCTTCTTATTGACGATGAAACACAGAAATCGCATCGGAATTAAATACAAAAGGCACAATGCCGACTTTAGTACAAGAGGACTGACTCTTCTTACTGACTATGTATTGAATCATTCCTGTGGCACTAGTTACAGATTCCGTTGCTTCACTTCAGATTTACTGTATACCTCTGACGTTCGTATTGACGATGAAACACAGAAATTGCGTCGGAATTAAATACAAAAGGCACAATGCCGAATTAAGTACAAGAAGACTGACTCTTCTTACTGTCTATGTTTTGAACCATTCCTGTGACACTAGTTATACATTCCGATGCTTCACTTCAGGTTTACTGGATCCACTTCTTATAGGACGATGAAACACAGAAATTGCAACGGAATTAAATACAAATGGCACAATGCCGACTTAAGTACAAGAAGACTTACTCTTCTTCTGTCTATGTTTTGAACCATTCCTGTGACACTAGTTGTAGATTTCGATGTTTCACTTGAGGTTTACTGTATCCGTTGGACTTTCTTATTGACGATGAAAAACAGAAATTGCATCGGAATTAAATACAAAAGGCACAATGCCGACTTAAGAACAAGAAGACTGAATCTTCTTTCTGACTATGTTTTGAACCATTCCTGTGACACTAGTTATAGATTGCGATGCATCACTTCAGGTCTACTATATCCCTCTGACCTTCTTATTGACGACGAAACACAGAAATTGCATCGGAATTAAATCCAAAAGGCACAGTGCCGAATTATGTAAGAGAAGACTGACTCTTCTTACTGTCTATTTTTTGAACCATTCCTGTGACACTAGTTATAGATTCCGATGCATCGCTCCAGGTTTACTGTGTCCCTTGGACCTTCTTATTGACGATGAAACACAGAAATTGCATCGAAATTTTATATAAAATGCGGAATGGCGAGTTAAGTTCAAGAAGACTGACTCTTCTTATAGACTATGTTTAGAAACCATTCCTGTGACACTAGTTATAGATTCCGGTGCTTCACTTCGGGTTTACTACATCCTTTGGACCTATGTAATTACGATGAAACACAGAAATTGCATCGGTATTTAATACAAAAGGCACATTGCCGACTTATGTACAAGAATACTTACTCTTCTTACTGTCTATTTTTTGAACCATCCCTCTGACACTAGTTATAATTACCGATGCTTCACTCCAGGTTTACTGTATCCCTTGGACCTTCTTGTTGACGATGAAAACACAGAAATTGCATCGGTATTAAATACAAAAGGCACAATGCCGACTTAAGTACAAGAAGACTGACTCTACCTACTGTCTATGTTTTGAACCATTCCTGTGACACTCGTTATAGATTCCGATGCTTCCCTTCAGGTTTACTGTATCCCTCTGACCCTTCTTATTGATGATGAAACACAGAAATTGCATCGGAACTAAATACAAAAGGCACAATGCCGACTTAAGTACAAGAAGACTGATTCTTCCCACTGTCTATGTGTTGAACCATTCCTTTGACACTAGTTATAGATTCCGATGCTTCACTTCAGGTTTACTGTATCCCTTGGACCTTCTTATTGACAATGAATCACAGAAATTCCATCGGAATTAAATACAAAAGGCACAATGCCGACTTAAGTACAAGAAGACTGACTCTTCTTACAGACTATGTTTTGAACCATTAATGTGACACTTGTTAGGGACTCAGATGCTTCACTTCAGGTTTTCTGTATCCCTTGGACCTTCTTATTGAAGATGAAACACAGAAATTGCATCGGAATTAAATACAAAAGCCACAATGCCGACTTAAGAACAAGAATACTGTCTCTTCTTTCTGTCTATGTTTTGAAACCTACCCTGAGACACTAGTTATAGATTCGATGCTTCACTCCAGGTTTACTTTATCCCTTGGACCTTCTTATTGACGAAGAAACCCAGAAATTGCATCGGAATTAAATACAAAAGGAAGAATGCCGACTTTAGTACTAGTAGACTGACTCTTCTTACTGACTATGTTTTGATTCATTCCTGTGACTCTAGTTATACATTCCGATGCTTCACTCCAGGTTTACTGTATCCCTTGTACCTTCTTATTGACGATGAAACACAGAAATTGCATCGGAATTAAATACAAAAGGCACAATGCCGACTTAAGTACAAGGAGACTGACTCTTCTCAGTGACTATGTTATTACCATTATTGTGACAGCAGTTATAGATTCCGATGCTTCACTTCAGGTTTACTGTATCCCTTAGACCTTCTTATTGACGATGAAACACAGAAATTGCATCGGAATTAAATACAAAAGGCACAATGCCGACTTAAGTACAAGATGACTGATTCTTCTTACTGACTATGTTTTGAGCCATTTCTGAGACACTAGTTATAGATTCCGATTCTTCATTTCTGATTTACTGTATCCCTCTGACCTTCTTATTGACGATGATACACATAAATTGCATCGGAATTAAATACTAAAGGCACAATGCCGAATTAAGTACAAGAAGACTGTCTCTTCTTACTGTCGATGTTTTGAACCATTCCTGTGACACTAGTTATAGATTCCGATGCTTCACTCCAGGTTTACTGTATCCCTTGGTCCCTCTTATTGACGATGAAACACAGAAATTGCATCGGAATTAAATAAGAAAGGCACAATGCCGACATAAGTACAAGAAGACTGGACTCTTCTTATTGTCTGTTTTAAACCATTCCTGTGACACTAGTTATAGATTCCGATGCTTCACTCCAGGTTTACTATATCCCTGTGACCTTATTGACGATAAAACACAGAAATTGTATCGGAATTACATAGAAAAGGAACAATACCGACTTAAATAAAAGAAGACTGACTCTTCCTACTGTCTATGTTTTGAACCATTCCTGTGACACTTGTTATAGATTCCGATGCCTTACTCCAGGTTTACTGTATCCCTTGGACCTTCTTATTGACGATGAAACACAGAAATCGCATCGGAATTAAATACAAAAGGCACAATGCCGACTTTAGTACAAGAGGACTGACTCTTCTTACTGACTATGTATTGAATCATTCCTGTGGCACTAGTTACAGATTCCGTTGCTTCACTTCAGATTTACTGTATACCTCTGACGTTCGTATTGACGATGAAACACAGAAATTGCGTCGGAATTAAATACAAAAGGCACAATGCCGAATTAAGTACAAGAAGACTGACTCTTCTTACTGTCTATGTTTTGAACCATTCCTGTGACACTAGTTATACATTCCGATGCTTCACTTCAGGTTTACTGGATCCCTCTGCCCTTCTTATAGACGATGAAACACAGAAATTGCAACGGAATTAAATACAAATGGCACAATGCCGACTTAAGTACAAGAAGACTTACTCTTCTTCTGTCTATGTTTTGAACCATTCCTGTGACACTAGTTGTAGATTTCGATGTTTCACTTGAGGTTACTGTATCCGTTGGGACTTTCTTATTGACGATGAAAAACAGAAATTGCATCGGAATTAAATACAAAAGGCACAATGCCGACTTAAGAACAAGAAGACTGAATCTTCTTTCTGACTTTTTGAACCATTCCTGTGACACTAGTTATAGATTGCGATGCATCACTTCAGGTCTACTATATCCCTCTGACCTTCTTATTGACGACGAAACACAGAAATTGCATCGGAATTAAATCCAAAAGGCACAGTGCCGAATTATGTAAGAGAAGACTGACTCTTCTTACTGTCTATTTTTTGAACCATTCCTGTGACACTAGTTATAGATTCCGATGCATCGCTCCAGGTTTACTGTGTCCCTTGGACCTTCTTATTGACGATGAAACACAGAAATTGCATCGAAATTTTATATAAAATGCGCAATGGCGAGTTAAGTTCAAGAAGACTGACTCTTCTTATAGACTATGTTTAGAAACCATTCCTGTGACACTAGTTATAGATTCCGGTGCTTCACTTCGGGTTTACTGGATCCCTTGGACCTATGTAATTACGATGAAACACAGAATTTGCATCGGAATTAAATACAAAAGGCACAATGCCGACTTAAGAACAAGAAGACTGAATCTTCTTTCTGACTATGTTTTGAACCATTCCTGTGACACTAGTTATAGATTGCGATGCATCACTTCAGGTCTACTATATCCCTCTGACCTTCTTATTGACGACGAAACACAGAAATTGCATCGGAATTAAATCCAAAAGGCACAGTGCCGAATTATGTAAAAGAAGACTGACTCTTCTTACTGTCTATTTTTTGAACCATTCCTGTGACACTAGTTATAGATTCCGATGCATCGCTCCAGGTTTACTGTGTCCCTTGGACCTTCTTATTGACGATGAAACACAGAAATTGCATCGAAATTTTATATAAAATGCGCAATGGCGAGTTAAGTTCAAGAAGACTGACTCTTCTTATAGACTATGTTTAGAAACCATTCCTGTGACACTAGTTATAGATTCCGGTGCTTCACTTCGGGTTTACTACATCCTTTGGACCTATGTAATTACGATGAAACACAGAAATTGCATCGGTATTTAATACAAAAGGCACATTGCCGACTTATGTACAAGAATACTTACTCTTCTTACTGACTATGTTTTGATTCATTCCTGTGACTCTAGTTATACATTCCGATGATTCACTCCAGGTTTACTGTATCCCTTGTACGTTCTTATTGACGATGAAACTCAGAAATTGCATCGGAATTAAATACAAAAGGCACAATGCCGACTTAAGTACAAGGAGACTGACTCTTCTTAGTGACTATGTTATTACCATTATTGTGACAGCAGTTATAGATTCCGATGCTTCACTTCAGGTTTACTGTATCCCTTAGACCTTCTTATTGACGATGAAACACAGAAATTGCATCGGAATTAAATACAAAAGGCACAATGCCGACTTAAGTACAAGAAGACTGATTCTTCTTACTGACTATGTTTTGAACCATTTCTGAGACACTAGTTATAGATTCCGATGCTTCATTTCTGATTTACTGTATCCCTCTGACCTTCTTATTGACGATGATACACATAAATTGCATCGGAATTAAATACTAAAGGCACAATGCCGAATTAAGTACAAGAAGACTGTCTCTTCTTACTGTCGATATTTTGAACCATTCCTGTGACACTAGTTATAGATTCCGATGCTTCACTCCAGGTTTACTGTATCCCTTGGTCCCTCTTATTGACGATGAAACACAGAAATTGCATCGGAATTAAATAAGAAAGGCACAATGCCGACATAAGTACAAGAAGACTGACTCTTCTTATTGTCTATGTTTTAAACAATTCCTGTGACACTAGTTATAGATTCCGATGCTTCACTCCAGGTTTACTATATCCCTGTGACCTTATTGACGATAAAACACAGAAATTGTATCGGAACTACATAGAAAAGGCACAATACCGACTTAAATAAAAGAAGACTGACTCTTCCTACTGTCTATGTTTTGAACCATTCCTGTGACACTTGTTATAGATTCCGATGCCTTACTCCAGGTTTACTGTATCCCTTGGACCTTCTTATTGACGATGAAACACAGAAATTGCAACGGAATTAAATACAAATGGCACAATGCCGACTTAAGTACAAGAAGACTTACTCTTCTTCTGTCTATGTTTTGAACCATTCCTGTGACACTAGTTGTAGATTTCGATGTTTCACTTGAGGTTTACTGTATCCGTTGGACTTTCTTATTGACGATGAAAAACAGAAATTGCATCGGAATTAAATACAAAAGGCACAATGCCGACTTAAGAACAAGAAGACTGAATCTTCTTTCTGACTATGTTTTGAACCATTCCTGTGACACTAGTTATAGATTGCGATGCATCACTTCAGGTCTACTATATCCCTCTGACCTTCTTATTGACGACGAAACACAGAAATTGCATCGGAATTAAATCCAAAAGGCACAGTGCCGAATTATGTACAAGAAGACTGACTCTTCTTACTGTCTATTTTTTGAACCATTCCTGTGACACTAGTTATAGATTCCGATGCATCGCTCCAGGTTTACTGTGTCCCTTGGACCTTCTTATTGACGATGAAACACAGAAATTGCATCGAAATTTTATATAAAATGCGCAATGGCGAGTTAAGTTCAAGAAGACTGACTCTTCTTATAGACTATGTTTAGAAACCATTCCTGTGACACTAGTTATAGATTCCAGTGCTTCACTTCGGGTTTACTACATCCCTTGGACCTATGTAATTACGATGAAACACAGAAATTGCATCGGTATTTAATACAAAAGGCACATTGCCGACTTATGTACAAGAATACTTACTCTTCTTACTGACTATGTTTTGATTCATTCCTGTGACTCTAGTTATACATTCCGATGATTCACTCCAGGTTTACTGTATCCCTTGTACGTTCTTATTGACGATGAAACTCAGAAACTGCATCGGAATTAAATACAAAAGGCACAATGCCGACTTAAGTACAAGGAGACTGACTCTTCTTAGTGACTATGTTATTACCATTATTGTGACAGCAGTTATAGATTCCGATGCTTCACTTCAGGTTTACTGTATCCCTTAGACCTTCTTATTGACGATGAAACACAGAAATTGCATCGGAATTAAATACAAAAGGCACAATGCCGACTTAAGTACAAGAAGACTGATTCTTCTTACTGACTATGTTTTGAACCATTTCTGAGACACTAGTTATAGATTCCGATGCTTCATTTCTGATTTACTGTATCCCTCTGACCTTCTTATTGACGATGATACACATAAATTGCATCGGAATTAAATACTAAAGGCACAATGCCGAATTAAGTACAAGAAGACTGTCTCTTCTTACTGTCGATATTTTGAACCATTCCTGTGACACTAGTTATAGATTCCGATGCTTCACTCCAGGTTTACTGTATCCCTTGGTCCCTCTTATTGACGATGAAACACAGAAATTGCATCGGAATTAAATAAGAAAGGCACAATGCCGACATAAGTACAAGAAGACTGACTCTTCTTATTGTCTATGTTTTAAACAATTCCTGTGACACTAGTTATAGATTCCGATGCTTCACTCCAGGTTTACTATATCCCTGTGACCTTATTGACGATAAAACACAGAAATTGTATCGGAATTACATAGAAAAGGCACAATACCGACTTAAATAAAAGAAGACTGACTCTTCCTACTGTCTATGTTTTGAACCATTCCTGTGACACTTGTTATAGATTCCGATGCCTTACTCCAGGTTTACTGTATCCCTTGGACCTTCCTATTGACGATGAAACACAGAAATTGCAACGGAATTAAATACAAATGGCACAATGCCGACTTAAGTACAAGAAGACTTACTCTTCTTCTGTCTATGTTTTGAACCATTCCTGTGACACTAGTTGTAGATTTCGATGTTTCACTTGAGGTTTACTGTATCTGTTGGACTTTCTTATTGACGATGAAAAACAGAAATTGCATCGGAATTAAATACAAAAGGCACAATGCCGACTTAAGAACAAGAAGACTGAATCTTCTTTCTGACTATGTTTTGAACCATTCCTGTGACACTAGTTATAGATTGCGATGCATCACTTCAGGTCTACTATATCCCTCTGACCTTCTTATTGACGACGAAACACAGAAATTGCATCGGAATTAAATTCAAAAGGCACAGTGCCGAATTATGTAAAAGAAGACTGACTCTTCTTACTGTCTATTTTTTGAACCATTCCTGTGACACTAGTTATAGATTCCGATGCATCGCTCCAGGTTTGCTGTGTCCCTTGGACCTTCTTATTGACGATGAAACACAGAAATTGCATCGAAATTTTATATAAAATGCGCAATGGCGAGTTAAGTTCAAGAAGACTGACTCTTCTTATTGACTATGTTTAGAAACCATTCCTGTGACACTAGTTATAGATTCCGGTGCTTCACTTCGGGTTTACTGGATCCCTTGGACCTATGTAATTACGATGAAACACAGAATTTGCATCGGAATTAAATACAAAAGGCACATTGCCGACTTAAGTACAAGAACACTTACTCTTCTTACTGTCTATGTTTTGAACCATCCCTCTGACACTAGTTATAGATACCGATGCTTCACTCCAGCTTTACTGTATCCCTTGGACCTTCTTATTGACGATGAAACACAGAAATTGCATCGGTATTAAATACAAAAGGCACAATGCCGACTTAAGTACAAGAAGACTGACTCTACCTACTGTCTATGTTTTGAACCATTCCTGTGACACTCGATATAGATTCCGATGCTTCACTTCAGGTTTACTTTATCCCTTGGACCTTCTTATTGACGATGAAACACAGAAATTGCAACGGAATTAAATACAAAAGGAACAATGCCGACTTTAATACGAGTAGACTGACTCTTCTTACTGACTATGTTTTGATTCATTCCTGTGACGCTAGTTATACATTCCGATGCTTCACTCCAGGTTTACTGTATCCCTTGTACCTTCTTATTGACGATGAAACACAGAAATCGCATCGGAATTAAATACAAAAGGCACAATGCCGACTTTAGTACAAGAAGACTGACTCTTCTTACTGACTATGTTTTGAACCATTCCTGTGGCACTAGTTACAGATTCCGATGCTTCACTTCAGATTTACTGTATACCTCTGACGTTCGTATTGACGATGAAACACAGAAATTGCGTCGGAATTAAATACAAAAGGCACAATTCCGAATTAAGTACAAGAAGACTGACTCTTCTTACTGTCTATGTTTTGAACCATTCCTGTGACTCTAGTTATACATTCCGATGCATCACTTCAGGTCTACTATATCCCTCTGACCTTCTTATTGACGACGAAACACAGAAATTGCATCGGAATTAAATCCAAAAGGCACAGTGCCGAATTATGTAAGAGAAGACTGACTCTTCTTACTGTCTATTTTTTGAACCATTCCTGTGACACTAGTTATAGATTCCGATGCATCGCTCCAGGTTTACTGTGTCCCTTGGACCTTCTTATTGACGATGAAACACAGAAATTGCATCGAAATTTTATATAAAATGCGCAATGGCGAGTTAAGTTCAAGAAGACTGACTCTTCTTATAGACTATGTTTAGAAACCATTCCTGTGACACTAGTTATAGATTCCGGTGCTTCACTTCGGGTTTACTGGATCCCTTGGACCTATGTAATTACGATGAAACACAGAATTTGCATCGGAATTAAATACAAAAGGCACAATGCCGACTTAAGAACAAGAAGACTGAATCTTCTTTCTGACTATGTTTTGAACCATTCCTGTGACACTAGTTATAGATTGCGATGCATCACTTCAGGTCTACTATATCCCTCTGACCTTCTTATTGACGACGAAACACAGAAATTGCATCGGAATTAAATCCAAAAGGCACAGTGCCGAATTATGTAAAAGAAGACTGACTCTTCTTACTGTCTATTTTTTGAACCATTCCTGTGACACTAGTTATAGATTCCGATGCATCGCTCCAGGTTTACTGTGTCCCTTGGACCTTCTTATTGACGATGAAACACAGAAATTGCATCGAAATTTTATATAAAATGCGCAATGGCGAGTTAAGTTCAAGAAGACTGACTCTTCTTATAGACTATGTTTAGAAACCATTCCTGTGACACTAGTTATAGATTCCGGTGCTTCACTTCGGGTTTACTACATCCTTTGGACCTATGTAATTACGATGAAACACAGAAATTGCATCGGTATTTAATACAAAAGGCACATTGCCGACTTATGTACAAGAATACTTACTCTTCTTACTGACTATGTTTTGATTCATTCCTGTGACTCTAGTTATACATTCCGATGATTCACTCCAGGTTTACTGTATCCCTTGTACGTTCTTATTGACGATGAAACTCAGAAATTGCATCGGAATTAAATACAAAAGGCACAATGCCGACTTAAGTACAAGGAGACTGACTCTTCTTAGTGACTATGTTATTACCATTATTGTGACAGCAGTTATAGATTCCGATGCTTCACTTCAGGTTTACTGTATCCCTTAGACCTTCTTATTGACGATGAAACACAGAAATTGCATCGGAATTAAATACAAAAGGCACAATGCCGACTTAAGTACAAGAAGACTGATTCTTCTTACTGACTATGTTTTGAACCATTTCTGAGACACTAGTTATAGATTCCGATGCTTCATTTCTGATTTACTGTATCCCTCTGACCTTCTTATTGACGATGATACACATAAATTGCATCGGAATTAAATACTAAAGGCACAATGCCGAATTAAGTACAAGAAGACTGTCTCTTCTTACTGTCGATATTTTGAACCATTCCTGTGACACTAGTTATAGATTCCGATGCTTCACTCCAGGTTTACTGTATCCCTTGGTCCCTCTTATTGACGATGAAACACAGAAATTGCATCGGAATTAAATAAGAAAGGCACAATGCCGACATAAGTACAAGAAGACTGACTCTTCTTATTGTCTATGTTTTAAACAATTCCTGTGACACTAGTTATAGATTCCGATGCTTCACTCCAGGTTTACTATATCCCTGTGACCTTATTGACGATAAAACACAGAAATTGTATCGGAATTACATAGAAAAGGCACAATACCGACTTAAATAAAAGAAGACTGACTCTTCCTACTGTCTATGTTTTGAACCATTCCTGTGACACTTGTTATAGATTCCGATGCCTTACTCCAGGTTTACTGTATCCCTTGGACCTTCTTATTGACGATGAAACACAGAAATTGCAACGGAATTAAATACAAATGGCACAATGCCGACTTAAGTACAAGAAGACTTACTCTTCTTCTGTCTATGTTTTGAACCATTCCTGTGACACTAGTTGTAGATTTCGATGTTTCACTTGAGGTTTACTGTATCCGTTGGACTTTCTTATTGACGATGAAAAACAGAAATTGCATCGGAATTAAATACAAAAGGCACAATGCCGACTTAAGAACAAGAAGACTGAATCTTCTTTCTGACTATGTTTTGAACCATTCCTGTGACACTAGTTATAGATTGCGATGCATCACTTCAGGTCTACTATATCCCTCTGACCTTCTTATTGACGACGAAACACAGAAATTGCATCGGAATTAAATCCAAAAGGCACAGTGCCGAATTATGTAAAAGAAGACTGACTCTTCTTACTGTCTATTTTTTGAACCATTCCTGTGACACTAGTTATAGATTCCGATGCATCGCTCCAGGTTTACTGTGTCCCTTGGACCTTCTTATTGACGATGAAACACAGAAATTGCATCGAAATTTTATATAAAATGCGCAATGG
Organism: Schistocerca piceifrons; assembly: GCF_021461385.2. Taxonomy (NCBI): domain Eukaryota; kingdom Metazoa; phylum Arthropoda; class Insecta; order Orthoptera; family Acrididae; genus Schistocerca; species Schistocerca piceifrons. The sequence goes on along the minus strand of NW_025728205.1, from coordinate 58,963 downwards.
CGAGTTAAGTTCAAGAAGACTGACTCTTCTTATAGACTATGTTTAGAAACCATTCCTGTGACACTAGTTATAGATTCCAGTGCTTCACTTCGGGTTTACTACATCCCTTGGACCTATGTAATTACGATGAAACACAGAAATTGCATCGGTATTTAATACAAAAGGCACATTGCCGACTTATGTACAAGAATACTTACTCTTCTTACTGACTATGTTTTGATTCATTCCTGTGACTCTAGTTATACATTCCGATGATTCACTCCAGGTTTACTGTATCCCTTGTACGTTCTTATTGACGATGAAACTCAGAAATTGCATCGGAATTAAATACAAAAGGCACAATGCCGACTTAAGTACAAGGATACTGACTCTTCTTAGTGACTATGTTATTACCATTATTGTGACAGCAGTTATAGATTCCGATGCTTCACTTCAGGTTTACTGTATCCCTTAGACCTTCTTATTGACGATGAAACACAGAAATTGCATCGGAATTAAATACAAAAGGCACAATGCCGACTTAAGTACAAGAAGACTGATTCTTCTTACTGACTATGTTTTGAACCATTTCTGAGACACTAGTTATAGATTCCGATGCTTCATTTCTGATTTACTGTATCCCTCTGACCTTCTTATTGACGATGATACACATAAATTGCATCGGAATTAAATACTAAAGGCACAATGCCGAATTAAGTACAAGAAGACTGTCTCTTCTTACTGTCGATATTTTGAACCATTCCTGTGACACTAGTTATAGATTCCGATGCTTCACTCCAGGTTTACTGTATCCCTTGGTCCCTCTTATTGACGATGAAACACAGAAATTGCATCGGAATTAAATAAGAAAGGCACAATGCCGACATAAGTACAAGAAGACTGACTCTTCTTATTGTCTATGTTTTAAACAATTCCTGTGACACTAGTTATAGATTCCGATGCTTCACTCCAGGTTTACTATATCCCTGTGACCTTATTGACGATAAAACACAGAAATTGTATCGGAATTACATAGAAAAGGCACAATACCGACTTAAATAAAAGAAGACTGACTCTTCCTACTGTCTATGTTTTGAACCATTCCTGTGACACTTGTTATAGATTCCGATGCCTTACTCCAGGTTTACTGTATCCCTTGGACCTTCCTATTGACGATGAAACACAGAAATTGCAACGGAATTAAATACAAATGGCACAATGCCGACTTAAGTACAAGAAGACTTACTCTTCTTCTGTCTATGTTTTGAACCATTCCTGTGACACTAGTTGTAGATTTCGATGTTTCACTTGAGGTTTACTGTATCCGTTGGACTTTCTTATTGACGATGAAAAACAGAAATTGCATCGGAATTATATACAAAAGGCACAATGCCGACTTAAGAACAAGAAGACTGAATCTTCTTTCTGACTATGTTTTGAACCATTCCTGTGACACTAGTTATAGATTGCGATGCATCACTTCAGGTCTACTATATCCCTCTGACCTTCTTATTGACGACGAAACACAGAAATTGCATCGGAATTAAATTCAAAAGGCACAGTGCCGAATTATGTAAAAGAAGACTGACTCTTCTTACTGTCTATTTTTTGAACCATTCCTGTGACACTAGTTATAGATTCCGATGCATCGCTCCAGGTTTGCTGTGTCCCTTGGACCTTCTTATTGACGATGAAACACAGAAATTGCATCGAAATTTTATATAAAATGCGCAATGGCGAGTTAAGTTCAAGAAGACTGACTCTTCTTATTGACTATGTTTAGAAACCATTCCTGTGACACTAGTTATAGATTCCGGTGCTTCACTTCGGGTTTACTGGATCCCTTGGACCTATGTAATTACGATGAAACACAGAATTTGCATCGGAATTAAATACAAAAGGCACATTGCCGACTTAAGTACAAGAACACTTACTCTTCTTACTGTCTATGTTTTGAACCATCCCTCTGACACTAGTTATAGATACCGATGCTTCACTCCAGGTTTACTGTATCCCTTGGACCTTCTTATTGACGATGAAACACAGAAATTGCATCGGTATTTAATACAAAAGGCACAATGCCGACTTAAGTACAAGAAGACTGACTCTACCTACTGTCTATGTTTTGAACCATTCCTGTGACACTCGATATAGATTCCGATGCTTCACTTCAGGTTTACTTTATCCCTTGGACCTTCTTATTGACGATGAAACACAGAAATTGCAACGGAATTAAATACAAAAGGAACAATGCCGACTTTAATACGAGTAGACTGACTCTTCTTACTGACTATGTTTTGATTCATTCCTGTGACGCTAGTTATACATTCCGATGCTTCACTCCAGGTTTACTGTATCCCTTGTACCTTCTTATTGACGATGAAACACAGAAATCGCATCGGAATTAAATACAAAAGGCACAATGCCGACTTTAGTACAAGAAGACTGACTCTTCTTACTGACTATGTTTTGAACCATTCCTGTGGCACTAGTTACAGATTCCGATGCTTCACTTCAGATTTACTGTATACCTCTGACGTTCGTATTGACGATGAAACACAGAAATTGCGTCGGAATTAAATACAAAAGGCACAATTCCGAATTAAGTACAAGAAGACTGACTCTTCTTACTGTCTATGTTTTGAACCATTCCTGTGACTCTAGTTATACATTCCGATGCTTCACTTCAGGTTTACTGGATCCCTCTGCCCTTCTTATTGACGATGAAACACAGAAATTGCAACGGAATTAAATACAAATGGCACAATGCCGACTTAAGTACAAGAAGACTTACTCTTCTTCTGTCTATGTTTTGAACCATTCCTGTGACACTAGTTGTAGATGTCGATGTTTCACTTGAGGTTTACTGTATCCGTTGGACTTTCTTATTGACGATGAAAAACAGAAATTGCATCGGAATTAAATACAAAAGGCACAATGCCGACTTAAGAACAAGAAGACTGAATCTTCTTTCTGACTATGTTTTGAACCATTCCTGTGACACTAGTTATAGATTGCGATGCATCACTTCAGGTCTACTATATCCCTCTGACCTTCTTATTGACGACGAAACACAGAAATTGCATCGGAATTAAATCCAAAAGGCACAGTGCCGAATTATGTAAAAGAAGACTGACTCTTCTTACTGTCTATTTTTTGAACCATTCCTGTGACACTAGTTATAGATTCCGATGCATCGCTCCAGGTTTACTGTGTCCCTTGGACCTTCTTATTGACGATGAAACACAGAAATTGCATCGAAATTTTATATAAAATGCGCAATGGCGAGTTAAGTTCAAGAAGACTGACTCTTCTTATTGACTATGTTTAGAAACCATTCCTGTGACACTAGTTATAGATTCCGGTGCTTCACTTCGGGTTCACTGGATCCCTTGGACCTATGTATTTACGATGAAACACAGAATTTGCATCGGAATTAAATACAAAAGGCACATTGCCGACTTAAGTACAAGAACACTTACTCTTCTTACTGTCTATGTTTTGAACCATCCCTCTGATACTAGTTATAGATACCGATGCTTCACTCCAGGTTTACTGTATCCCTTGGACCTTCTTATTGACGATGAAACACAGAAATTGCATCGGTATTTAATACAAAAGGCACAATGCCGACTTAAGTACAAGAAGACTGACTCTACCTACTGTCTATGTTTTGAACCATTCCTGTGACACTCGATATAGATTCCGATGCTTCACTTCAGGTTTACTGTATCCCTCTGACGTTCTTATTGATGATGAAACACAGAAATTGCATCGGAACTAAATACAAAAGGCACAATGCCGACTTAAGTACAAGAAGACTGATTCTTCCCACTGTCTATGTTTTGAACCATTCCTTTGACACTAGTTATAGATTCCGATGCTTCACTTCAGGTTTACTGTATCCCTTGGTCAATCTTATTGACGATGAATCACAGAAATTGCATCGGAATTAAATACAAAAGCAACTATGCCGACTTAAGTACAAGAAGACTGACTCTTCTTACAGACTATGTTTTGAACCATTCCTGTGACACTAGTTATAGACTCAGATGCTTCACTTCAGGTTTACTGTATCCCTTGGACCTTCTTATTGAAGATGAAACACAGAAATTGCATCGGAATTAAATACAAAAGGCACAATGCCGACTTAAGAACAAGAATACTGTCTCTTCTTACTGTCTATGTTTTGAACCTACCCTGAGACACTAGTTATAGATTCCGATGCTTCACTCCAGGTTTACTTTATCCCTTGGACCTTCTTATTGACGATGAAACACAGAAATTGCATCGGAATTAAATACAAAAGGAACAATGCCGACTTTAATACGAGTAGCTTGACTCTTCTTACTGACTATGTTTTGATTCATTCCTGTGACGCTAGTTATACATTCCGATGCTTCACTCCAGGTTTACTATATCCCTTGTACCTTCTTATTGACGATGAAACACAGAAATTGCATCGGAATTAAATACAAAAGGCACAATGCCGACTTAAGTACAAGAAGACTGACTCTTCTTAGTGACTATGTTTTAACCATTATTGTGACACTAGTTATAGATTCCGATGCTTCACTTCAGGTTTACTGTATCCCTTAGACCTTCTTATTGACGATGAAACACAGAAATTGCATCGGAATTAAATACAAAAGGCACAATGTCGACTTAAGTAAAAGAAGACTGACTCTGCTTACTGACTATGTTTTGAACCATTTCTGTGACACTAGTTATAGATTCCGATGCTTCATTTCTGATTTACTGTATCCCTCTGACCTTCTTATTGACGATGATACACAGAAATTGCATCGGAATTAAATACTAAAGGCACAATGCCGAATTAAGTACAAGAAGACTGTCTCTTCTTACTGTCGATGTTTTGAACCATACCTGTGACACTAGCTATAGATTCCGATGCTTCACTCCAGGTTTGCTGTATCCCTTGGTCCCTCTTATTGACGATGAAACACAGAAATTGCATCGGAATTAAATAAGAAAGGCACAATGCCGACTTAAGTACAAGAAGACTGACTCTTCTTACTGTCTATGCTTTAAACCATTCCTGTGACACTAGTCATAGATTCCGATGCTTCACTCCAGGTTTACTATATCCCTGTGACCTTCTTATTGACGATGAAACACAGAAATTGCATCGGAATTAAATAGAAAAGGCACAATACCGACTTAAGTACAAGAAGACTGTCCCTTCCTACTGTCTATGTTTTGAACCGTTGCTGTTACACTAGTTATACATTCCGATGCTTCACTTCAGGTCTACTGTAACCCTCTGCCCTTCTTATTGACGATGAAACACAGAAATTGCAACGGAATTAAATACAAATGGCACAATGCCGACTTAAGTACAAGAAGACTGACTCTTCTACTGTCATTGTTTTGAACCATTCCTGTGACCCTAGTTATAGATTTCGATGCTTCACTTCAGGTTTACTGTATCCCTTGGACCTTCTTATTGGCGATGAAAAGCAGAAATTGCATCGGAATTAAATACAAATGGCACAATGCCGACTTAAGAACAAGAAGACTGACTCTTCTTTCTGACTATGTTTTGAACCATTCCTGTGACACTAGTTATAGATTGCAATGCTTCACTTAAAGGTCTACTGTATCCCTCTGACCTTCTTGTTGACGACGAAACACAGAAATTGCATCGGAATTAAATCCAAATGGCACAGTGCCGAATTATGTAAAAGAAGACTGACTCTTCTTACTGTCTATTTTTGAACCATTCCTGTGACACTAGTTATAGATTCCGATGCATCGCTCCAGGTTTACTGTGTCCCTTGGACCTTCTAATTGACGATGAAACACAGTAATTGCATCGGAATTTAATATGAAATGCACAAAGGCGACTTAAGTTCAAGAAGACTGACTCTTCTAATTGACTATGTTTAGAAACCATTCCTGTGACACTAGTTATAGATACCGATGCTTCACTCCAGGTTTACTGTATCCCTTGGACCTTCTTATTGACGATGAAACACAGAAATTTAATCGGTATTAAATACAAAAGGCACAATGCCGACTTAAGGACAAGAAGTTTGACTCTACCTACTGTCTATGTTTCGAACCATTCCTGTGACACTCGTTATAGATTCCGATGCTTCACTTCAGGTTTACTGTATCCCTCTGACCTTCTTATTGATGATGAAACACAGAAATTGCATCGGAACTAAATACAAAAGGCACAATGCCGACATAAGTACAAGAAGACTGACTCTTCCTACTGTCTATGTTTTGAACCGTTCCTGTGACACTAGTTATAGATTCCGATGCTTCACTCCAGTTTTACTGTATCCCTTGGACCTTCTTATTGACGATGAAACACAGAAATTGCATCGGAATTAAATACAAAAGGCACAATGCCGACTTTAGTACAAGAAGACTGACTCTTTTTACTGACTATGCTTTGAACCATTCCTGTGACACTAGTTACAGATTCCGATGCTTCACCTCAGATTTACTGTATCCCTCTGACGTTCGTATTGACGATGAAACACAGAAATTGCGTCGGAATTAAATACAAAAGGGACAATGCCGAATTAAGTACAAGAACACTGACTCTTCTTACTGTCTATGATTTGAGCCATTCCTGTGACACTAGTTATAGATTCCGATGCTTCACTTCAGGTTTACTGTATCCCTTGGACCTCCTTATTGACGATGAAACACAGCAATAGCCTCGGAATTAAATTGAAAACGCACAATGCCGACTTAAGTACAAGAAGACTGACTCTCCCTACTGTCTATGTTTTGAACCGTTCCTGTGACACTTGTTATACATTCCTATGCTTCACTTCAGGTTTACTGTATCCCTTGGACCTTCTTATTGACGATGAAACACAGCAATTGCCTTGGAAATAAATAGAAAAGGCACAATGTCGACTTAAGTACAAGAAAACTGTCCCTTCCTACTGTCTATGTTTTGAACCGTTGCTGTTACACTAGTTATACATTCCGATGCTTCACTTCAGGTTTACTGTATCCCTCTACCCTTCTTATTGACGATGAACCACAGAAATTGCAACGGAATTAAATACAAATGGCACAATGCCGACTTAAGTACAAGAAGACTGACTCTTCTTCTGTCTATGTTTTGAACCATTCCTGTGACCCTAGTTATAGATTTCGATGCTTCAGTTCAGGTTTACTGTATCCCTTGGACCTTCTTATTGACGATGAAAAACAGAAATTGCATCGGAATTAAATACAAAAGGCACAATGCCGACTTAAGGAGAAGAAGACTGACTCTTCTTTCTGACTATGTTTTGAACCATTTCTGTGACACTAGTGATAGATTGCGATGCTTCACTTCAGGTTTACTATATCTTCTGACCTTCTTATTGACGACGAAACACAGAAATTGCATCGGAATTAAATCCAAAAGGCACTGTGCCGAATTAAGTAAAAGAAGACTGATTCTTCTTACTCTCTGTGTTTTGAACCATTCCTGTGACACTAGTTATAGATTCCGATGCATCACTCTAGGTTTACTGCATCCCTTGGACCTTCTTATTGACGATGAAACACAGAAATTGCATCGGAATTTAATAGAAAATGCAGAATGGCGACTTATGTACAAGAAGACTGTCTCTTCTTACTGACTATGTTTTGAACCATTCCTGTGACACTAGTTATAGTTTCCGGTGCTTCACTTCAGGTTTACTGGATCCCTAGGACCTTCTTATTGACGACGAAACACAAAAATTGCATCGGAATTAAATACAAAAGGAACATTGCCGACTTGAGTACAAGAATACTTACTCTTCTCACTGTCTATAATTTGAACCATCCCTCTGACACTAGTTATAGATACCGATGCTTCACTACAGGTTAACTGTATCCCTTGGACCTTCTTATTGACGATGAAACACAGAAATTGCATCGGTATTAAATACAAAAGGCACAATGCCGACTTAAGTACAAGAAGACTGACTCTTCCTACTGTCTATGTTTTGAACCATTCCTGTGACACTCGTTATAGATTCCGATGCTTCACTTCAGGTATACTGTATCCCTCTGACCTTCTTATTGATGATGAAACACAGAAATTGGATCGGAATTAAATACAAAGGGCACGATGCCGTCTTAAGTACAAGAAGACTGACTCTTCCCACTGTCTATGTTTTGAACCATTCCTTTGACACTAGTTATAGATTCCGATGCTTCACTTCAGTTATACTGTATCCCTTGGACATTCTTATTGACGATGAAACACAGAAATTGCATCGGAATTAAATACAAAAGGCACAATGCCGACTTAAGTACAAGAAGACTGACTCTTCTTACTGTCTATGATTTGAACCATTCCTGTGACACTAGTTATAGACTCTGATGCTTCACTTCAGGTTTACTGAATCCCTTGGACCTTCTTATTGAAGATGAAACACAGAAATTGCATCGGAATTAAATACAAAAGGCACAATGCCGACTTAAAACAAGAATACTGTCTCTTCTTACTGTCTATGTTTTGAACCATCCCTGAGACACTAGTTATAGATTCCGATGCTTCACTCCAGGTTTACTTTATCCCTTGGACCTTCTTATTGACGATGAAACACAGTAATTGCATCGGAATTAAATACTAAAGGCACAATGCCGAATTAAGTACAAGAAGACTAACTCTTCTTGGTGACTACGCTTTTTAACCATTATTGTGACACTAGTTATAGATTCCGATGCTTCACTTTAGGTTTACTGTATCCCTTAGACCTTCTTATTGACGATGATACACAGAAACTGCATCGGAATGAAATACAAAAGGCACAATGCCGACTTAAGTACAAGAAGACTGACTCTTCTTACTGACTATGTTTTGAACCACTCCTGTGACACTAGTTATAGATTCCAATGCTTCATTTCTGATTTACTGTATCCCTCTGACCTTCTTATTGACGATGATACACAGAAATTGCATCGGAATTAAATACTAAAGGCACAATGCCGAATTAAGTACGAGAAGACTGTCTCCTCTTACTGTCGATGTTTTGAACCATTCCTGTCACACTAGTTACAGATTCCGATGCCTCACATCAGATTTAGTGTATCCCTCTGACGGTCGTATTAACGATGAAACACAGAAATTGCGTCGGAATTAAATACAAAAGGCACAATGCGGAATTAAGTGCAAGAAGACTGACTCTTCTTACTGTCTATGTTTTGAACCATTCCTGTGACACTAGTTATAGATTCCGATGCTTCACTTCAGGTTTACTGTATCCCTTGGACCTTCATATATACGATGAAACACAGCAATTGCCTCGGAATTAAATTGAAAAGGCACAATGCCGACTTAAGTACAAGAAGACTGACTCTCCCTACTGTCTAAGTTTTGAACCGTTCCTGTGACACTATTTATACATTCCTATGCTTCACTTCAGGTTTACTGTATCCCTTGGACCTTCTTAATGACGATGAAACACAGCAATTGCCTCGGAATTAAATAGAAAAGGCACAATGTCGACTTAAGTATAAGAAGACTGCCTCTTCCTACTGTCTTTGTTTTGAAACGTTGCTGTTACACTAGTTATACATCCCGATGCTTCACTTCAGGTTTACTGTATCCCTCTGCCCTTCTTATTGACGATAAAACACAGAAATTGTAACGGAATTAAATACAAATGGCACAATGCCGACTTAAGTACAAGAAGACTGACTCTTATTCTGTCTATGTTTTGAACCATTCCTGTGACACTAGTTATAGATTTCGATGCTTCACATCAGGTTTTCTGTATCCCTTGGGCCTTCTTGTTGACGATGAAAAACAGAAATTGCATCGGAATTAAATACAAAAGGCACAATGCCGACTTAAGAACAAGAAGACTGACTCTTCTTTCTGACTATGCTTTGAACCATTCCTGTGACACTAGTTATAGATTGCGATGCTTCACTTCAGGTTTACTGGATCCCTCTGACCTTCGTATTGACGACGAAACACAGAAATTGCATCGGAATTAAATCCAAATGGCACAGTGCCGAATTAAGTATAAGAAGACTGACTCTTCTTACTGTTTATGTTTTGAACCATTCCTGTGACACTAGTTATAGATTCCGATGCATCACTCCAGGTTTATTGTATCTCTTGGACCTTCTTTTTGACGATGAAACACAGAAATTGCATTGGAATTTAATACAAAATGCACAATGGCGACTTAAGTACAAGAAGACTGACTCTTCTTACTGACAATGTTTTGAACCATTCCTGTGACACTAGTTACAGTTTCCGGTGCTTCACTTCAAAATTACTGGATCCCTTGGACCTACTTATTGACGATGAAACACAGAAATTGCATCGGAATTAAATACAAAAGGCACATTGCAGACTTAAGTACAAGTATACTTACACTTCTTACTGTCTATGTTTTGAACCATCCCTCTGACACTAGTTATAGATACCGATGCTTCACTCCAGGTTTACTGTATCCCTTGGACCTTCTTATTGACGATGAAACACAGAAATTCCATCGGTATTAAATACAAAAGGCACAGTTCCGACTTTAGTACAAGAAGACTGATCTTCTTACTGACTATGTTTTCAACCATTCCTGAGACACTAGTTACAGATTCCGATGCTTCACATCCGATTTACTGTATCCCTCTGACGTTCGTATTGACGATGAAACACAGAAATTGCGTCGGAATTAAATACAAAAGGCACAATGCCGAATTAAGTACAAGAAGACTGACTCCTCTTACTGTCTATGTTTTGAACCATTCTTGTGACACTAGTTATAGATTCCGATGCTTTACTTCAGGTTTACTGTATTCCTTGGACCTTCATATTGACGATGAAACACAGCAATTGCCTCGGAATTAAATTGAAAAGGCACAATGCCGCCTTAAGTACAAAAAGACTGACTCTCCCTACTGTCTATGTTTTGAACCGTTCCTGTGACACTAGTTATACATTCCTATGCTTCACTTCAGGTTTACTGTATCCCTTGGACCTTCTTATTGGCGATGAAACACAGCAATTGCCTCGGAATTAAATAGAAAAGGCACAATGTCGACTTAAGTACAAGAAGACTGTCTCTTCCTACTGTCTTTGCTTTGAACCGTTGCTGTTACACTAGTTATACATTCCGATGCTTCACTTTAGGTTTACTGTATCCCTCTGCCCTTCTTATTGACGATGAAACACAGAAATTGCAACGGAATAAAATGCAAACTGCACAATGCCGACTTAAGTACAAGAAGACTGACTCTTCTTCTGTCTATGTTTTGAAGCATTCCTGTGACACTAGTTATTGATTTCGATGCTTCACTTCAGGTTTACTGTATCCCTTGGACCTTCTTATTGACAATGAAAAACAGAAATTGCATCGGAATTAAATACAAAAGGCACAATGCCGACTTAAGAACAAGAAGACTGACTCTTCTTTCTGACTATGTTTTGAACCATTCCTGTGACACTAGTTATAGATTCCGATGCATCACTCCAGGTTTACTGTATCCCTTGGACCTTCTTATTGACGATGAAACACTGAAACTGCATTGGAATCTAATACAAAATGCACAATGGCGACTTAAGTACAAGAAGACGGACTCTTCTTACTGACTATGTTTTGAACCATTCCTGTGACACTAGTTATAGATTCCGTTGCTTCACTTCAGGTTTACAGGATCCCTTGGACCTACTTATTGACGATGAAACACAGAAATTGCATCGGAATTAAATAGAAAAGGCACATTGCCGACTTAAGTACAAGAATACTTGCTCTTCTTACTGTCTATGTTTTGAACCATCCCTCTGACACTAGTTATAGATACCGATGCTTCACTCCAGGTTTACTGTATCCCTTGGACCTTCTTATTGACGATGAAACACAGAAATTGCATCGGTATTAAATACAAAAGGCACAGTTCCGACTTCAGTACAAGAAGTCTGACTCTTCTTACTGACTATGTTTTGTACCATTCCTGTGACACTAGTTATAGATTCCGACGCTTCACTTCAGATTAATGTATCCCTCTGGCGTTCTTATTGACGAGGAAACACAGAAATTGCGTCGGAATTAAATACAAAACGCACAATGCCGAATTAAGTGCAAGAAGACTGACTCCTCTTACTATCTATGTTTTGAACCATTCCTGTGACACTAGTTATAGATTCCGATGCTTCACTCTAGGTTTACTATAACCCTTGGGCCCTCTTATTGGTGGTGAAATACAGAAATTGCATCGGAATTAAATAAAAAAGGCACAATGCCGACTTAAGTACAAGAAGACTGACTCTGCTTACTGTCTATGCTTTGAACCGTTCCTGTGACACTAGTTATAGATTCCGATGCTTCACTTTAGGTTTACTGTATCCCTTGGACCTTCTTATTGACGATGAAACACAGCAATTGCATCGGAATTAAATAGAAAAGGTACAATGCCGACTTAAGTATATGAAGACTGACTCTTCCTACTGTCAATTTTTAAACCTTTCCTGTGACACTAGTTATAGATTCCGATGCTTCACTTCAATTTTACTGTACCCCTATGACATTCTTATTGACGATAAAACGCAGAAATTACATCGGAATTAAATACAAAAGGCATAATGCCGACTTAAGTAGAAGAAGACTGACTCATCTCACGGTCTATGTTTTGAAGCATTCCGAAGACACTAGTTATAGATTTCGATGCTTCACTCCACGTTTACTATATCCCTCTGACCTTCTTATTGACGATGAATCACAGAAATTGCATCGGAATTAAATACAAAAGGCACAAGGCCAACTTAAGTACAAGAAGACTGACTCTTCTTACCGACTATGTTATGAACCATTCCTGTGACACAAGTTAAAGATTCTGATGCTTCACTTCAGATTTACTGTACCCTCTGACGTTCTTATTGACGATGAAACACAGAAATTGCATCGGAATTAAATACAAAAGGCACAAGGCCGACTTAAGTACAAGAAGACTGACTCTTCTTACCGACTATGTTTTGGACCATTCCTGTGACACAAGTTAAAGATTCTGATGCTTCACTTCAGGTTTACTGTATCCCTTGGACCTTCTTATTGGCATGAAACACAGAAATTGCATCGGAATTAAATAAAAAAGGCGCAATGCCGACTTAAGTACAAGAATGCTGACTCATCCTACTGTCTATGTTTTGAACCATTCCTGTGACACTAGTTATAGATTCCGATGCTTCACTCCCGGTTTACTGTATCCCTTGGACCTTCATATTGACGATGAAACCCAGAAACTGCATCGGAATTAAATACAAAAGGCACAACGCCGACTTAAGTACAAGAAGACTGACTCTTTTTACTGACTATGTTTTGAACCATTCCTGTGACACTAGTTATAGATTCTGATGCTTCACCTCAGGTTTACTGTATTCAATGGACCGTTTTATTGGCGATGAAACACAGAAATTGCATCGGAATTAAATACAAAAGGCACAATGCCGACTTAAGAACAAGAAGACTGACTCTTGTCTCTGACTATGTTTTGAACCATTGCTGTGACACTAGTTATAGATTCCGGTGCTTCACTTCAGGGTTACTGGATCCCTTGGACCGACTTATTGACGATGAAACACAGAAATTGCATCGGAATTAAATACAAAAGGCACATTGCCGACTTAAGTACAAGAAGACTGACTCTTCTTACTGTCTATGTTTTGAACCATCCCTCCGACACTAGTTATAGATACCGATGCTTCACTCCAGGTTTATTGTATCCCTTGGACCTTCTTATTGACGTTGAAACACAGCAATTGCATCGGAATTAAATAGAAAAGGCAGAATGCCGACTTCAGCACAAGAAGACTGACTCTTCTTACTGACTATGTTTTGAATCATTCCTGTGACACTAGTTATAGATTCTGATGCTTCACTCATCTCACTGTCTATGTTTTGAACCATTCCTGTGACACTAGTTATTGATTCCGATGCTTCACATCAAGTTTACTGTATCCCTCTGACCTTCTTATTGACGATAAAACACAGAAATTGCATCGGAATGAATTAAAAAAGGCACAATGCCGACATAAGTACAAGAAGACTGACTCTTCTTACTGTCTATGTTTTGAACCATTCCTGTTGCATCGGAAGTAAATACAAAAGGCACAATGCCGACTTAAGTACAAGAAGAATGACTCTGCTTACTGTCTAAGTTTTGAACTATTTCTGTGATACTAGTTATAGGTTTCGATGCTTGACTTCAGGTTTACTGTATACCTTGGACCTTCTTATTGACGATGAAACACAGAAATTGCATCGGAATTAAATACAAAAGCCACAATGCCGACTTAAGTACAAGAAGACTGATTCTTCTTACCTACTGTGTTTTGAACCATTCCTGTGACACTAGTTATAAATTCTGATGCATCACTTCAGGTTTCCTGTATCCCTTGGACCTTCTTATTTTCGATGAAACACAGAAATTGCATCGGAATTAAATACAAAAGGAACAAGGCCGACATCAGTACAAGAAGACTGACTCTTCTTACTGACTATGCTTTGAACCATTCCTGTGACACTAGTTATAGATTCTGATGCTTCACTTCAGGTTTACTGTATCCTGTGGACCTTCTTATTCGCGATGAAACACAGAAATGGCATCGGAATGAAATACAAAAGGCACAATGCCGACTTAAGTGCAAGAAGACTAACTCATCTTACTGTCTATGTTTTAAACCATTCCTGAGACACTAGTTATAGATCCCGATGATTCACTCCAGGTTTACTGTATCCCTTGGTCCTTCATAATGACGATGAAACACAGAAATTGCATCGGAATTAAATACAAAAGGCACAATGCCGACTTAAGTACAAGAAGACTGACACTTCTTATTGACTATGCTTTGAACCAATCCTGTTACACTAGTTATGGATTCCGATGCTTCACTTAAGTTTTACTGTCTCCCTCTGGTCTTCTTATTCACGATAAAACACAGAAATTACATCGGAATTAAAAACAAAAGGCACAATGCCGACTTAAGTGCAAGAAGACTGACACTTCTTACTGTCTCTGTATTGAACCATTCCTGTGACACTAGTTATAGTTTCCGATGCTTCACTTCAGATTTACTGTATCCCTCTGACGTTCTTATTGACGATGGAACACAGAAATTGCGTCGGAATTAAATACAAAAGGCACAATGCCAATTAAGTACAAGATGACTGACTCTAATACTGTCTATGTTTTGAACCATTCCTGTGACACTAGTTATAGATTCCGATGCTTCACTATAGGTTTACTGTATCCCTTGGACCTTCTTATTGACGATGAAACACAGAAATTGCATCCGAATTAAAATAAGAAGGCACAATGCCGACTATGGACAAGAAGACTGTCTCTTCTTACTGTTTATGTTTTGAAACATTCCTGTGACACTACTTACAGATTCCGATGCTTCTCTCCAGGTTTACCGTATCCCTTGGACCTTCTTTTTGACGATGAAACACAGGAATTGCATCGGAATTAAATACAAAAGTCACAATGCCGAATTAAGTACAAGAAGACTGGCTCTTCTTACTGACTATGCTTTGAACCATTCCTGTGACACTAGTTATAGATTCCGATGCTTCACTTCAGGTTCACTGTATCCCTTGGACCTTCTTAGTGACGATGAAACACAGAAATTGCATCGGAATTAAATAGAAAAGGCACAATGCCGACTTAAGTACAAGAAGACTGATTCTTCCTACTGTCTATGTTTCGAACCATTCCTGTGACACTAGTTATAGATTCCGATGCTTCACTTCAGGTTTACTGTATCCCTCTGCCCTTCTTATTGACGATGAAATACAGAAATTGCATAGGAATTAAATACAAAAGGCACAATGCCGACTTAAGTACAAGAAGACTGACACTTCTTACTGACTTTGCTTTGAACTATACCTGTGGCACTAGTTATAGATCCTGATGCTTCACTTCAGGTTTACTGTATCCCTTGGAACTTCTTATTGGCGATGAAACACTGAAATTGCATCGGAATTAAATACAAAAGGCACATTGCTGACGTAAGTACAAGAAGACTGACTCATCTTACTGTCTATGATTTGAACCATTCCTGTGACACTAGTTATAGATTCCGATGCTTCCCTGCAGGTTTACTGTATCCCTTGGGCATTCTTATTGACGATGAAACACAGAAATTGCAACGGAATTAAATAGAAAAGGCTCAATGCCGACTTAAGTACAAGAAGACTGACATTTCTTACTGACTATGGTTTGAACCCTTCCTGTGACACTAGTTACAGATTCCGATGCTTTACTCCACGTTTACTGTATCCCTTGGACCTTCTTATTGACGATGAAACACAGAAATTGCATCGGAATTAAATACAAAAGGCACAATGCCCACTTAAGTACTAGAAGACTGCCACTTCTTACTGACTATGCTTTGAACCATTCCTGTGACACTAGTCGTAGTTTCCGATGCTTCACTTCAGGTTTACTGTATCCCTTGGACCTTCTTATTGACGATGAAACACAGAAATTGCATCGGAATGAAATAAAAAAGGCACAATGCCGAATTAAGTACAAGAAGACTGACTCTTCTTACTGTCTATGGTTTGAACCATTCCTGTGACACTAGTTGTAGATTCCGATGCTTCACTCTAGGCTTACTATATCCCTTGGACCATCTTATTGACGATGAAACACAGAAATTGCATCGGATTTAAATAATAAAATCACAATGCCGACTTAGGTACAAGAAGACTGACTCTGCTTACTGTCCATGATTTGAACCATTCCTGTGACACTAGTTACAGATTCCGATGCTTCACTCCAGGTTTTCTGTATCCCTTGGACCTTCTTATTGACGATGAAACACTGAAATTGCATCGGAATTAAATACAAAAGGCACAATGCCGACTTAAGTACAAGAAGACAGACTCTTCTTACTGACTATGCATTGAACCGTTCCTGTGACACTAGTTATAGATTTTGATGCTTCACTTTAGGTTTACTGTATCCCTTGGGCCTCCTTATTGACGATGAAACACAGCAATTGCATCGGAATTAAATAGAAAAGGCACAATGGCGACTTAAGTATAAGAGGACTGACTCTTCCTACTGTCTATGTTTTAAACCATTCCTGTGACACTAGTTATAGATTCCGATGCTTTACTTCAGGTTTACTGTATCCCTCTGCCCTTCTTATTGACGATGAAACACAGAATTTGCATCGGAATTAAATACAACAGGCAGTATGTCGACTACAGTACAAGAAGACTGTCTCTTCTTCTGTCTATGTTTTGAACCATTCCTGTGACACTAGTTATAGATTTCGATGGTTCACTTCAGGTTGACTGTATCCCTTGGACTTTCTTATTGACGATGAAACACAGAAATTGCATCGGAATTAAATACAAAAGGGACAAGGCCGACCTAAGTACAAGAAGACTGACTCTTCTTACTGACTATGTTTTGAACCATTCCTGTGACACTAGTTGTAGATTCTAATGCTTGACTTCAAGTTTACTGTATCCCTTGGACCTACTTATTGGCGATGAAACACAGAAATTGAATCGGAATTAAATACAAAAGGCGCAATGCCGGCTTAAGTACAAGAAGGCTGACTCATCCTACTGTCTATGTTTTGAACCATTCCTGTGAAACTAGTTATAGATTCCGATGCTTCACTCCCGGTTTACTGTATCCCTTGGACCTTCATATTGACGATGAAAAACAGGAATTGCATCGGAATAAATATAAAAGGCACAATGCCGACTTAAGTACAAGAATACTGACACTTCTTACTGTCTATGTTTTGAACCATCCCTGTGACACTAGTTATAGATACCGATGCTTCACTCCAGGTTTACTGTATCCCTTGGACCTTCTTATTGGCGATGAAACACAGAAATTGCATCGGACTTAAATACAAAAGGCACAAGGCCGACTTAAGTACAAGAAGACTGACTCATCCTACTGTCTATGTTTTGAACCATTCCTGTGACACTAGTTATAGATTCCGATGCTTCACTCCCGGTTTACTGTATCCCTTGGACCTTCATATTGACGATGAAACACAGAAATTGCATCGGAATTAAATACAAAAGGCACAATGCCGACTTAAGTGAAAGAAGACTGACACTTCTTACTGTCTATGTTTTAAACCATTCCTGAGACACTAGTTATAGATTCCGATGATTCACTCCAGGTTTACTGTATCCCTTGGTCCTTCATATTGAGGATGAAACACAGAAATTGCATCGGAATTAAATACAAAAGGCACAATGCCGAATTAAGTACAAGATGACTGACTCTTCTTATTGACTATGCTTTGAACCAATCCTGTGACACTAGTTATGGATTCCGATGCTTCACTTAAGTTTTACTGTATCCCTCTGGTCTTCTTATTCACGATAAAACACAGAAATTGCATCGGAATTAAATAAAAAAGGCACAATGCCGACTAAGGACAAGAAGACTGTCTCTTCTTACTGTTTATGCTTTGAACCATTCCTGTGACACTACTTACAGATTCCGATGCTTCTCTCCAGGTTTACCGTATTCCTTGGACCTTCTTATTGACGATGAAACACAGGAATTGCATCGGAATTATATACAAAAGGCACAATGCCGAATTAAGTACAAGAAGACTGGCTCTTCTTACTGACTATGCTTTGAACCATTCCTGTGACACTAGTTATAGATTCCGATGCTTCACTTCAGGTTCACTGTATCCCTCTGCCCTTCTTATTGACGATGAAATACAGAAATTGCATAGGAATTAAATACAAAAGGCACAATGCCGACTTAAGTACAAGAAGACTGACTCATCTTACTGTCTATGATTTGAACCATTCCTGTGACACTAGTTATAGATTCCGATGCTTCCCTGCAGGTTTACTGTATCCCTTGGATATTCTTATTGACGATGAAACACAGAAATTGCAACGGAATTAAATAGAAAAGGCACAATGCCGACTTAACTACAAGAAGACTGACACTTCTTACTGACTATGTTTTGAACTATACCTGTGACACTAGTTATAGATTCTGATGCTTCACTTCAGGTTTACTGTATCCCTTGGAACTTCTTATTGGCGATGAAACACTGAAATTGCATCGGAATTAAATACAAAAGGCACAATGCTGACATAAGTACAAGAAGACTGACTCATCTTACTGTCTATGATTTGAACCATTCCTGTGACACTAGTTATAGATTCCGATGCTTCCCTGCAGGTTTACTGTATCCCTTGGATATTCTTATTGACGATGAAACACAGAAATTGCAACGGAATTAAATAGAAAAGGCACAATGCCGACTTAACTACAAGAAGACTGACATTTCTTACTGACTATGGTTGAACCCTTCCTGTGACACTAGTTATAGATTCCGATGCCTCACTTCAGGTTTACTGTATCCCTTGGACCTTCCTATTGACGATGAGCCACAGAAATCGTATCGGAATTAAATAGAAAAAGCACAATGCCGACTTAAGTACAAGGAGACTGACTCTTCCTACTCTCTATGGTTTGAACCATTCCTGTGACACTAGTTACAGATTCCGATGCTTCACTCCACGTTTGCTGTATCCCTTGGACCTTCTTAGTGACGATGAAACACAGAAATTGCATCGGAATTAAATACAAAAGGCACAATGCCACCTTAAGTACTAGAAGACTGGCACTTCTTACTGACTATGCTTTGAACCATTCCTGGGACACTAGTTGTAGTTTCCGATGCTTCACTTCAGGTTCACTGTATCCCTTGGACCTTCTTATTGACGATGAAACACAGAATTTGCATCGGAATGAAATAAAAAAGGCACAATGCGGAATTAAGTACAAGAAGAATGACTCTTCTTACTGTCTATGGTTTGAACCATTCCTGTGACACTAGTTGTAGATTCCGGTGTTTCACTCTAGGTTTACTATATCCCTTGGACCATCTTATTGACGATGAAACACAGAAATTGCATCGGATTTAAATAATAAAATCACAATGCCTACTTAGGTACAAGAAGACTGACTCTGCTTACTGTCCTTGATTTGAACCATTCCTGTGACACTAGTTACAGATTCCGATGCTTCACTCCAGGTTTACTGTATCCCTTGGACCTTCTTATTGACAATGAAACACTGAAATTGCATCGGGATTAAATACAAAAGGCACAATGCCGACTTTAGTACAAGAAGACTGACTCTTCTTACTGACTATGTTTTGAACCATTCCTGTAACACTAGTTACAGATTACGATGCTTCACTTCAGATTTACTGTATCCCTCTGACGTTCGTATTGACGATGAAACACAGAAATTGCGACGAAATTAAATACAGAAGGCACAATGCCGAATTAAGTACAAGAAGACTGACTCTTCTTACTGTCTATGTTTTGAACCATTCCTGTGACACTAGTTATAGATTACGATGCTTCACTTCAGGTTTACTGTATCCCTTGGAGCTTCTTATTACCGATGAAACACAGCAATTGCCTCGGAATTGAATTGAAAATGCACAATGCCGACTTAAGTAAAAGAAGACTGACTCTTCATACTGTCTATTTTTTTAACCGTTCCTGTGACACTAGTTATACATTCCGATGCTTCACTTCAGGTTTACTGTATCCCTTTTACCTTCTTATTGACGATGAAACACAGCAATTGCCTCGGAATTAAATAGAAAAGGCACAATGTCGATTTAAGTACAGAAAGACTGTCTCTTCCTATTGTCTATGTTTTGAACCGTTCCTCTTACACTAGTTATACATTCCGATGCTTCACTTCAGGTTTACTGTATCCCTCTGCCCTTCTAATTGACGATGAAACACAGAAATTGCAAGGGAATGAAATACAATTGGCACAATGCCGACTTAAGTAAAAGAAGACTGACTCTTCTTACTGACTATGTTTTGTACCATTCCTGTGACACTACTTATAGATTCCGATGCTTCACTTCAGATTAATGTATCCCTCTGGCGTTGTTATTGACGATGAAAAACAGAAATTGCGTCGGAATTAAATACAAAACGCACAATGCCGAATTAAGTACAAGAAGACTGACTCTTCTTACTGTCTATGGTTTGAACCATTCCTGTGACACTAGTTATAGATTCCGATGCTTCACTCCAGGTTTACTGTATCCCTTGGACCTTCTTATTGACGATGAAACACTGAAATTGCATCGGAATTAAATACAAAAGGCACAATGCCGACTTAAGTACAAGAAGACAGACTCTTCTTACTGACTATGCTTTGAACCGTTCCTGTGGCACTAGTTATAGATTTTGATGCTTCACTTTAGGTTTACTGAATGGCTTGGGCCTCCTTATTGACGATGAAACACAGCAATTTCATCGGAATTAAATAGAAAAGGCACAATGGCGACTTAAGTATAAGAGTACTGATTCTTCCTACTGTCTATGTTTTAAACCATTCCTGTGACACTAGTTATAGATTCAGATGCTTTACTTCAGGTTTACTGTATCCCTCTGCCCTTCTTATTGACGATGAAACACAGAATTTGCATCGGAATTAAATACATCAGCCACAATGCCGACTATAGTACAAGAAGACTGTCTCTTCTTCTGTCTATGTTTTGAACCATTCCTGTGACACTAGTTATAGATTTCGATGCTTCACTTCAGGTTGACTGTATCCCTTGGACTTTCTTATTGACGATGAAACACAGAAATTGCATCGGAATTAAATACAAAAGGCACAAGGCCGACTTAAGTACAAGAAGACTGACTCTTCTTACTGACTATGTTTTGAACCATTCCTGTGACACTAGTTGTAGATTCTAATGCTTGACTTGAAGTTTACTGTATCCCTTGGACCTTCTTATTGGCGATGAAACACAGAAATTGAATCGGAATTAAATACAAAAGGCGCATTGCCGGCTTAAGTACAAGAAGGCTGACTCATCCTACTGTCTATGTTTTGAACCATTCCTGTGACACTAGTTATAGATTCCGATGCTTCACTCCCGGTTTACTGTATCCCTTGGACCTTCATATTGACAATGAAAAACAGGAATTGCATCGGAATAAATATAAAAGGCACAATGCCGACTTAAGTACAAGAATACTGACTCTTCTTACTGTCTATGTTTTGAACCATCCCTGTGACACTAGTTATAGATACCGATGCTTCACTCCAGGTTTACTGTATCCCTTGGACCTTCTTATTGGCGATGAAACACAGAAATTGCATCGGAATTAAATAGAAAAGGCACAATGCCGACTTAAGTACAAGCAGACTGATTCTTCCTACTGTCTATGTTTCGAACCATTCCTGTGACTCTAGTTATAGATTCCGATGCTTCACTTCAGGTTTACTGTATCCCTCTGCCCTTCTTATTGACGATGAAATACAGAAATTGCATAGGAATTAAATACAAAAGGCACAATGCCGACTTAAGTACAAGAAGACTGACACTTCTTACTGACTTTGTTTTGAACTATACCTGTGGCACTAGTTATAGATCCTGATGCTTCACTTCAGGTTTACTGTGTCCCTTGGAACTTCTTATTGGCGATGAAACACTGAAATTGCATCGGAATTAAATACAAAAGGCACAATGCTGACATAAGTACAAGAAGACTGACTCATCTTACTGTCTATGATTTGAACCATTCCTGTGACACTAGTTATAGTTTCCGATGCTTCCCTGCAGGTTTACTGTATCCCTTGGGCATTCTTATTGACGATGAAACACAGAAATTGCAACGGAATTAAATAGAAAAGGCACAATGCCGACTTAAGTACAAGAAGACTGACATTTCTTACTGACTATGGTTTGAACCCTTCCTGTGACACTAGTTATAGATTCCGATGCCTCACTTCAGGTTTACTGTATCCCTTGGACCTTCCTATTGACGATGAGACACAGAAATCGTATCGAATTAAATAGAAAAAGCACAATTCCGACTTAAGTACAAGGAGACTGACTCTTCCTACTCTCTATGGTTTGAACCATTCCTGTGACACTAGTTACAGATTCCGATGCTTCACTCCACGTTTACTGTATCCCTTGTACCTTCTTATTGACGATGAAACACAGAAATTGCATCGGAATTAAATACAAAAGGCACAATGCCCACTTAAGTACTAGAAGACTGCCACTTCTTACTGACTATGCTTTGAACCATTCCTGTGACACTAGTTGTAGTTTCCGATGCTTCACTTCAGGTTCACTGTATCCCTTGGACCTTCTTATTGACGATGAAACACAGCAATTGCCTCGGAATTGAATTGAAAATGCACAATGCCGACTTAAGTAAAAGAAGACTGACTCTTCCTACTGTCTATTTTTTTAACCGTTCCTGTGACACTAGTTATACATTCCGATGCTTCACTTCAGGTTTACTGTATCCCTTGGACCTTCTTATTGACGATGAAACACAGCAATTGCCTCGGAATTAAATAGAAAAGGCACAATGTCGATTTAAGTACAGAAAGACTGTCTCTTCCTACTGTCTATGTTTTGAACCGTTCCTCTTACACTAGTTATACATTCCGATGCTTCACTTCAGGTTTACTGTATCCCTCTGCCCTTCTAATTGACGATGAAACACAGAAATTGCAAGGGAATGAAATACAAATGGCACAATGCCGACTTAAGTAAAAGAAGACTGACTCTTCTTACTGACTATGTTTTGTACCATTCCTGTGACACTACTTATAGATTCCGATGCTTCACTTCAGATTAATGTATCCCTCTGGCGTTCTTATTGACGATGAAAAACAGAAATTGCATCGGATTTAAATACAAAACGCACAATGCCGAATTAAGTACAAGAAGACTGACTCTTCTTACTGTCTATGGTTTGAACCATTCCTGTGACACTAGTTATAGATTCCGATGCTTCACTCTAGGCTTACTATATCCCTTGGACCATCTTATTGACGATGAAACACAGAAATTGCATCGGATTTAAATAAAAAAATCACAATGCCGACTTAGGTACAAGGAGACTGACTCTGCTTACTGTCCATGATTTGAACCATTCCTGTGACACTAGTTACAGATTCCGATGCTTCACTCCAGGTTTACTGTATCCCTTGGACCTTCTTATTGACGATGAAACACTGAAATTGCATCGGAATTAAATACAAAAGGCACAATGCCGACTTAAGTACAAGAAGACAGACTCTTCTTACTGACTATGCTTTGAACCGTTCCTGTGGCACTAGTTATAGATTTTGATGCTTCACTTTAGGTTTACTGTATCCCTTGGGCCTCCTTATTGACGATGAAACACAGCAATTTCATCGGAATTAAATAGAAAAGGCACAATGGCGACTTAAGTATAAGAGGACTGATTCTTCCTACTGTCTATGTTTTAAACCATTCCTGTGACACTAGTTATAGATTCCGATGCTTTACTTCAGGTTTACTGTATCCCTCTGCCCTTCTTATTGACGATGAAACACAGAATTTGCATCGGAATTAAATACATCAGCCACAATGCCGACTATAGTACAAGAAGACTGTCTCTTCTTCTGTCTATGTTTTGAACCATTCCTGTGACACTAGTTATAGATTTCGATGCTTCACTTCAGGTTGACTGTATCCCTTGGACTTTCTTATTGACGATGAAACACAGAAATTGCATCGGAATTAAATACAAAAGGCGCAAGGCCGACTTAAGTACAAGAAGACTGACTCTTCTTACTGACTATGTTTTGAACCATTCCTGTGACACTAGTTGTAGATTCTAATGCTTGACTTCAAGTTTACTGTATCCCTTGGACCTTCTTATTGGCGATGAAACACAGAAATTGAATCGGAATTAAATACAAAAGGCGCATTGCCGGCTTAAGTACAAGAAGGCTGACTCATCCTACTGACTATGCTTTGAACCATTCCTGTGACACTAGTTGTAGTTTCCGATGCTTCACTTCAGGTTCACTGTATCCCTTGGACTTTCTTATTGACAATGAAAAACAGGAATCGCATCGGAATAAATATAAAAGGCACAATGCCGACTTAAGTACAAGAATACTGACTCTTCTTACTGTCTATGTTTTGAACCATCCCTGTGACACTAGTTATAGATACCGATGCTTCACTCCAGGTTTACTGTATCCCTTGGACCTTCTTATTGGCGATGAAACACAGAAAGTGCATCGGAATTAAATACAAAAGGCACAAGGCCGACTTAAGTACAAGAAGACTGACTCTTTATACTGACTATGCTTTGAACCATTCCTGTGACACTAGTTATAGATTTTGATGCTTCACTTTAGGTTTACTGTATCCCTTGGACCTTCTTATTGACTATGAAACACAGCAATTGCATCGGAATTAAATAGAAAATGCACAATGGCGACTTAAGTATAAGAAGACTGACTCTTCCTACTGTCTATGTTTTAAACCATTCCTGTGACACTAGTTATAGATTCCGATGCTTTACTTCAGGTTTACTGTATCCCTCTGCCCTTCTTATTGACGATGAAACACAGAATTTGCATCGGAATTAAATACAACAGGCACAATGCCGACTTCAGTACAAGAAGACTGTCTCTTCTTCTGGCTATGTTTTGAACCATTCCTGTGACACTAGTTATAGATTTCGATGCTTCACTTCAGGTTTACTGTATCCCTTGGACTTTCTTATTGGCGATGAAACACAGAAATTGAATCAGAATTAAATACAAAGGTCCCAATTCCGGCTTAAGTACAAGAAGGCCGACTCATCTTACTGACTATGGTTTGAACCATTCCTGTGACACTAGTTATAGATTCCGATGCTTCACTCCAGGTTTAGTGTATCACTTGGACCTACATATTGACGATGAAACACTGAAAATGCACCGGAATTAAATACAAAAGGCAATTTGCCGACTTAAGTACAAGAAGACTGACTATTCTTACTGACTATGCTTTCAACCATTCCTGTGACACTAGTTATAGATTCCGATGCTTCACTTCAAGTTTACTGTATCCCTCTGACCTTCTTATTGACGATAAAACACAGAAATCACATCGGAATTAAATACAAATGGCATAATGCTGACTTAAGTACAAGAAGACCGACTCTTCTTACTGTCTATTTTTTGAACCATTCCTGTGACACTAGTTATAGATTCCGATGCTTCACTTCAGATTCACTGTACCCTCTGACTTTCTTGTTGACGATGAAACACAGAAATTGCATCGGAATTAAATACTATATGCACAATGCCGACTTAAGTACAAGAAGACTGACAGTTCTCACTGACTATGGTTTGAACCCTTCCTGTGACACTAGTTATAGATTCCGATGCCTCACTTCAGGTTTACTGTATCCCTTGGACCTTCCTATTGACGATGAGACACAGAAATCGCATCGGAATTAAATAGAAAAAGCACAATGCCGACTTAAGTACAAGGAGACTGACTCTTCCTACTCTCTATGGTTTGAACCATTCCTGTGACACTAATTACAGATTCCGATACTTCACTCCACGTTTACTGTATCCCTTGGACCTTCTTATTGACGATGAAACACAGATATTGCATCGGAATTAAATACAAAAGGCACAATGCCCACTTAAGTACTAGAAGACTGGCTCTTCTTACTGACTATGCTTTGAACCATTCCTGTGACACTAGTTATAGTTTCCGATGCTTCACTTCAGGTTCACTGTATCCCTTGGACCTTCTTATTGACGATGAAACACAGAAATTGCATCGGAATGAAATAAAAAAGGCACAATGCTGACATAAGTACAAGAAGACTGACTCTTCCTACTGTCTATGTTTTGAACCATTCCTGTGACACTTGTTATAGATTCCGATGCTTCACTCCAGGTTTACTGTATCCCTTGGACCTTCTTATTGACTATGAAACACTGAAATTGCATCGGGATTAAATACAAAAGGCACAATGCCGACTTCAGTACAAGAAGACTGACTCTTCTTACTGACTATGTTTTGAACCATTCCTGTGACACTAGTTACAGATTACGTTGCTTCACTTCAGATTTACTGTATCCCTCTGACGTTCGTATTGACGATGAAACATAGAAATTGCGTCGAAATTAAATACAAAAGGCACAATGCCGAATTAAGTACAAGAAGACTGACTCTTCTTACTGTCTATGTTTTGAACCATTCCTGTGACACTAGTTATAGATTACGATGCTTCACTACAGGTTTACTGTATCCCTTGGACCTTCTTATTGACGATGAAACACAGCAATTGCCTCGGAATTAAATAGAAAAGGCACAATGTCGACTTAAGTACAAGAAGACTGTCTCTTCCTACTGTCTATGTTTTGAACCGTTCCTCTTACACTAGTTATACATTCCGATGCTTCACTTCAGGTTTACTGTATCCCTCTGCCGTTCTAATTGACGATGAAACACAGAAATTGCAACGGAATGAAATACAAATGGCACAATGCCGACTTAAGTAAAAGAAGACTGACTCTTCTTATTGACTATGTTTTGTACCATTTCTGTGACACTAGTTATAGATTCCGATGCTTCACTTCAGATTAATGTATCCCTCTGGCGTTCTTTTTGACGATGAAACACAGAAATTGCGTCGGAATTAAATACAAAACGCACAATGCCGAATTAAGTACAAGAAGACTGACTCTTCTTACTGTCTATGGTTTGAACCATTCCTGTGACATTAGTTATAGATTCCGATGCTTCACTCTAGGTATACTATATCCCTTGGACCATCTTATTAACGATGAAACACAGAAATTGCATCGGATTTAAATAAAAAAGGCACAATGCCGACTTAGGTACAAGAAGACTGACTCTGCTTACTGTCCATGATTTGAACCATTCCTGTGACACTAGTTATAGATTCCGATGCTTTACTTCAGGTTTACTGTATCCCTCTGCCCTTCTTATTGACGATGAAACACAGAATTTGCTTCGGAATTAAATACAACAGGCACAATGCCGACTATAGTACAAGAAGACTGTCTCTTCTTCTGTCTATGTTTTGAACCATTCCAGTGACACTAGTTATAGATTTCGATGCTTCACTTCAGGTTGACTGTATCCCTTGGACTTTCTTATTGACGATGAAACACAGAAATTGCATCGGAATTAAATACAAAAGGCACAAGACCCACTTAAGTATAAGAAGACTGACTAATCTTACTGACTATGTTTTGAACCATTCCTGTGACACAAGTTGTAGATTCTAATGCTTGACTTCAAGTTTACTGTATCCCTTGGACCTTCTTATTGGCGATGAAACACAGAAATTGAATCGGAATTAAATACAAAAGGCGCAATGCCGGCTTAAGTACTAGAGGGCTGACTCATCCTACTGTCTATGATTTGAACCATTCCTGTGACACTAGTTATAGATTCCGATGCTTCACGTCAGGTTGACTGTATCCCTCTGACCTTCTTATTGACGATAAAACACAGAAATTACATGGGAATTAAATACAAATGGCATAATGCCGACTTAAGTACAAGAAGACCGACTCTTCTTACTGTCTATTTTTTGAACCATTCCTGTGACACTAGTTATAGATTCCCATGCTTCACTCCCAGTTACTGTATCCCTTGGACCTTCATATTGACGATGAAAAACAGAAATTGCATCGGAATAAATACAAAAGGCACAATGCCGACTTAAGTACAAGAATACTGACTCTTCTTACTGTCTATGTTTTGAACCATCCCTGTGACACTAGTTATAGATACCGATGCTTCACTCCAGGTTTACTGTATCCCTTGGACCTTCTAATTGGCGATGAAACACAGAAATTGCATCGGAATTAAATACAAAAGGCACAAGGCCGACTTAAGTACAAGAAGACTGACTCCTTAGACTGACTATGTTTTGAACCATTCCTGTGACACTAGATATAGATTTTGATGCTTCACTTCAGGTTTTCTGTATTCCTTGGACCTTCTTATTGGCGATGAAACACAGTAATTGCATCGGAGTTAAATACAAAAGGCACAATGCCGACTTAAGTAGAAGAAGACTAACTCATCTCACTGTCTATGCTTTGAACCATTCCGGTGACACTAGTTATAGATTCCGATGGTTCACTCCAGGTTTACTGTATCCCTCGGACCTACATATTGACGATGAAACACAGAAAATGCATCGGAATTAAATACAAAAGGCACAATGCCGACTTAAGTACAAGAAGACTGACTCTTCTTACTGACTATGTTTTGAACCATTCCTGTGACACTAGTTATAGATTCCCATGCTTCACATCAGGTTTACTGTATCCCTCTGACCTTCTTATTGACGATAATACACAGAAATTACATGGGAATTAAATACAAATGGCATAATGCCGACTTAAGTACAAGAAGACCGACTCTTCTTACTGTCTATTTTTTGAACCATTCCTGTGACACTAGTTATAGATTCCGATGCTTCACTTCAGATTTACTGTACCCTCTGACGTTCTTATTGACGATGAAACACAGAAATTGCATCGGAATAAAATAAAAAAGGCACAATGCCGACATAAGTACAAGAAGACTGACTCTTCTTACTGTCTATGTTTTGAACCATTCCTGTTGCATCGGAATTAAATACAAAAGGCACAATGCCGACTTAAGTACAAGAAAACTGACACTGCTTACTGTCTATGTTTTGAACTATTTCTGTGATACTAGGTATAGGTTTCGATGCTTCACTTCAGGTTTACTGTATCCCTTGGACCTTGTTATTGACGGTGAAACACAGAAATTGCATCGGAATTAAATACAAAAGGAACAAGGCCGACTTAAGTACAAGAAGACTGATTCTTCTTACCTACTGTGTTTTGAACCATTCCTGTGACTCTAGTAATATATTCTGATGCTTCACTAAAGGTTTACTGTATCCCTTGGACCTTCTTATTGACGATGAAACACAGAAATTGCATCGGAATTAAATACAAAAGGAACAAGGCCGACTTCAGTACAAGAAGACTGACTCTTCTTACTGACTATGTTTTGAACCATTCCTGTGACACTAGATATAGATTCTGATGCTTCACTTCAGGTTTACTGTATCCCCTGGGCCTTCTTATTCGCGATGAAACACAGAAATGGCATCGGAATGAAATACAAAAGGCACAATGCCGAGTTAAGTGCAAGAAGACTGACTCTTCTTACTGTCTATGTTTTGAACCATATCTGTGATACTAGTTATAGATTTCGATGCTTCACTTCAGGTTTACTGTATCCCTTGGACCTTCTTATTGACGATAAAACACAGAAATTGCATCGGAATTAAATACAATAGGCACAATGCCGACTTAAGTACAAGAAGACTGACACTTCTTACTGACTATGTTTTGAACCATTCCTGTGACACTAGTTATAGATTCCGATGCTTACCTGCAGGTTTACTGTATCCCTTGGACCTTCTTATTGACGATGAAACACAGAAATTGCAACGGGATTAAATAGAAAAGGCACAATGCCGACTTAAGTACAAGAAGACTGACATTTCTTACTAACTATGGTTTGAACCCTTCCTGTGACACTAGTTATAGATTCCGATGCCTCACTTCAGGTTTACTGTATCCCTTGGACCTTCCTATTGACGATGATACACAGAAATCGCATCGGAATTAAATAGAAAAAGCACAATGCCGACTTAAGTACAAGGAGACTGACTTTTCCTACTCTCTATGTTTTTGAACCATTCCTGTGACACTAGTTATAGATTCCGATGCTTCACTCCACGTTTACTGTATCCCTTGGACCTTCTTATTGACGATGAAACACAGAAATTGCATCGGAATTAAATACAAAAGGCACAATGCCGACTTAAGTACTAGAAGACTGGCTCTTCTTACTGACTATGCTTTGAACCATTCCTGTGACACTAGTTATAGTTTCCGATGCTTCACTTCAGGTTCACTGTATCCCTTGGACCTTCTTATTGACGATGAAACACAGAAATTTCATCGGAATTAAATAGAACAGGCACAATGCCGACTTAAGTACAAGAAGACTGACGCTTCACACTGTCTATGCTTTGAACCATTCCTGTGACACTAGTTGTAGATTCCGATGCTTCACTTCAGGTTTACTGTATCCCTCTGCTCTTCTTATTGGCGTTGAAACACAGAAATTTCATCGGAATTAAATACAAAAGGCAGAATGCCGACTTAACTACAAGAAGACTGACTCTTCTTCTGTCCATGTTTTGAACCATTTCTGTGACACTAGTTATAGATTCCGATGCTGCACTTCAGGTTTACTGTATCCCTCTGACCTTCTTATTGACGATGAAACACAGAAATTGCACCGGAATTAAATAAAAAAGGCACAATGCCGACTTATGTACAAGAAGACTGACTCTTCTTACTGCCTATGATTTTAACCATTCCTGTGACACTAGTTATAGATTCCGATGCTTCACATCAGGTTTACTGTATCCCTTGGACCTTCTCATTAACGATAAAACACAGGAATTACATGGGAATTAAATACAAATGGCATAATGCTGACTTAAGTACAAGAAGACCGACTCTCCTTACTGTCTATTTTTGAACCATTCCTGTGACACTAGTTATAGATTCCGATGCTTCACTTCAGATTTACTGTACCCTCTGACGTTCTTATAGACGATGAAACACAGAAATTGCGTCGGAAATAAATACATAAGGCACAATGCCGAATTAAGTACAAGAAGAATTACTCTTCTTACTGTCTACGTTTTGAACCATTCCTGTGACACTAGTTATAGATTCCGATGCTTCACTCTAGTTTTACTGTATCCCTTGGACCTTCTTATTGACGATGAAACACAGAAGTTGCATCGGAATAAATTAAAAAAGGCACAATGCCGACATAAGTACAAGAAGACTGACTCTTCTTACTGTCTATGTTTTGAACCATTCCTGTTGCATCGGAATTAAATACAAAAGGCACAATGCCGACTTAAGTACAAGAAGACTGACTCTGCTTACTGTCTATGTTTTGAACTATTTCTGTGATACTAGGTATAGGTTTCGATGCTTCACTTCAGGTTTACTGTATCCCTTGGACCTTCTTATTGACGGTGAAACACAGAAATTGCATCGGAATTAAATACAAAAGGCACAATGCCGACTTAAGTACAAGAAGACTGATTCTTCTTACCTACTGTGTTTTGAACCATTCCTGTGACACTAGTAACAAATTCTGATGCTTCACTACAGGTTTACTGTATCCCTTGGACCTTCTTATTGACGATGAAACACAGAAATTGCATTGGAATTAAATACAAAAGGAACAAGGCCGACTTCAGTACAGGAAGACTGACTCTTCTTACTGACTATGTTTTGAACCATTCCTGTGACACTAGTTATAGATTCCGATGCTTCACTTAAGTTTTACTGTATCCCTCTGGTCTTCTTAATCACGATAAAACACAGAAATTACATCGGAATTAAATACAAAAGGCACAATGCCGACTTAAGTGCAAGAAGACTGACTCTTCTTACTGTCTATGTTTTGAACCATATCTGTGATACTAGTTATAGATTTCGATGCTTCACTTCAGGTTTACTGTATCCCTTGGACCTTCTTATTGACGATAAAACACAGAAATTGCATCGGAATTAAATACAATAGGCACAATGCCGACTTATGTACAAGAAGACTGACACTTCTTACTGACTATGTTTGAACCATTCCTGTGACACTAGTTATAGATTCTGATGCTTCACTTCAGGTTCACTGTATCCCTTGGACCTTGTTATTGGCGATGAAACACTGAAATTGCATCGGAACTAAATACAAAAGGAACAATGCCGACTTAAGTACAAGAAGACTGACTCATCTTACTGTCTATGATTTGAACCATTCCTGTGACACTAGTTATAGATTCCGATGCATCCCTGCGGGTTTACTGTATCCCTTGGTCCTTCTTATTGACGATGAAACACAGAAATTGCAACGGAATTAAATAGAAAAGGCACAATGCCGACTTAAGTACAAGAAGACTGACATTTCTTACTAACTATGGTTTGAACCCTTCCTGTGACACTAGTTATAGATTCCGATGCCTCACTTCAGGTTTACTGTATCCCATGGACCTTCCTATTGACGATGAGACACAGAAATCGCATCGGAATTAAATAGAAAAAGCACAATGCCGACTTAAGTACAAGGAGACTGACTCTTCCTACTCTCTATGTTTTGAACCATTCCTGTGACACTAGTTA
This sequence comes from Schistocerca piceifrons, assembly GCF_021461385.2. Lineage (NCBI taxonomy): Eukaryota > Metazoa > Arthropoda > Insecta > Orthoptera > Acrididae > Schistocerca > Schistocerca piceifrons. Next base: position 25,918 of record NW_025728205.1, on the reverse strand, counting down.
CAGATTCCGATGCTTCACTCCACGTTTACTGTATCCCTTGGACCATCTTATTGACGATGAAACACAGAAATTTCATCGGAATTAAATAGATGAGGCACAATGCCGAACGTAAGTACAAGAAGACTGACTCTTCTTCTGTCCATGTTTTGAACCGTTCCTGTGACACTAGTTGTAGATTCCGATGCTACCCTGCAGGTTTACTGTATCCCTTGGACCTTCTTATTGACGATGAAATACAGAAATTGCATCGGAATTAAAGAAAAAAGGCACAATGCCGACTTAAGTACAAGAAGACTGACTCTTCCTACTCTCTATGTTTTGAACCATTCCTGTGACACTAGTTTTTTATTCCGATGCTTCACTTGAGGTTTACTGTATCCCTCGGACCTTCTTATGGACGATGAAACACAGAAATTACATCGGAATGAAATACAAAAGGCACAATGCCGACTTAAGTACAAGAAGACTGACTCTTCCAACTCTCAATGTTTTGAATCATTCCTGTGACACTAGTTATAGATTCCGATGCTTCACTTCAGGTTTAGTGTATCCCTCTGACTTTCTTATTGACGATGAAACACAGAAATTGCATCGGAATTAAATAGAAAAAGCCCAATACCGACTTAAGTACAAGAAGATTGATTCTTCCTACTGTCTATGTTTTGAACCATTCCTGTGACACTAGTCATAGATTCCGATGCCTCACTTCAGGTTTACTGTATCCCTTGGACGTTCTTATTGACGATGAAACACAGAAATATCATCGGACTTAAATACAAAAGTCACAATGCCGACTAAAGTAAAAGAAGACTGACTCATCTTACAGTCTATGTTTTGAACCATTCCTGTGACACTAGTTACAGATTCCGATGCTTCACTCCAGGTTTACTGTATCCCTTGGACCTACAAATTGACGATGAAACACAGAAAATGCATCGGAATTAAATACAAAAGGCACAATGCCGACTTAAGTACAAGAAGACTGACTCTTCTTACTGACTATGTTTTGAACCATTCCTGTGACACTAGTTATAGATTCCGATGCTTCACATCAGGTTTACTGTATCCCTCTGACCTTCTTATTGACGATAAAACACAGAAATTACATGGGAATTAAATACAAATGGCATAATGCTGACGTAAGTACAAGAAGACTGACTCTTCTTACTGTCTATGCTTTGAACCATTCCTGTGACACTAGTTACAGATTCCGATGCTTCACTCCAGGTTTACTGTATCCCTTGGACCTACATATTGACGATGAAACACAGAAAATGCATCGGAATTAAATACAAAAGGCACAATGCCGACTTAAGTACAAGTAGACTGACTCTTCTTACTGTCTATTTTTTGAACCATTCCTGTGACACTACTTATAGATTCCGATGCTTCACTTCAGATTTACTATACACTCTGACGTTTTTATGGACGAAGAAACACAGAAATTGCGTCGGAAATAAATACATAAGGCACAATGCCGAATTAAGTACAAGAAGACTTACTCTTCTTACTGTCTACGCTTTGAACCATTCCTATGACACTAGTTATAGATTCCGATGCTTCACTCTAGTTTTACAGCATCCCTTGGACCTTCTTATTGACGATGAAACACAGAAATTGCATCGGAATAAAACAAAAAAGGCACAATGCCGACATAAGTACAAGAAGACTGACTCTTCTTACTGTCTATGATTTGAACCATTCCTGTTGCATCGGAATTAAATATAAAAGGCACAATGCCGACTTAAGTACAAGAAGACTGACTCTGCTTACTGTCTATGTTTTGAACTATTTCAGTGACACTAGGTATAGGTTTCGATGCTTCACTTCAGGTTTACTGTATCCCTTGGACCTTCTTACTGACGGTGAAACACAGAAATTACATCGGAATTAAATACAAAAGGCACAATGCCGACTTAAGTACAAGAAGACTGATTCTTCTTACCTACTGTGTTTTGAACCATTCCTGTGACACTAGTAATAAATTCTGATGCTTCAATACAGGTTTACTGTATCCCTTGGACCTTCTTATTGACGATGAAACACAGAAATTGCATCGGAATGAAATACAAAATAAACAATGCCGACTTAAGTACAAGAAGACTGACTCATCTTACTGTCTATGTTTTAAACCATTCCTGTGACACTAGTTATAGATTCCGATGCTTCACTCCAGGTTTACTGTATCCCTTGGTCCTTCATATTGACGATGAAACACAGAAATTGCATCGGAATTAAATACAAAAAGCACAATGCCGACTTATGTACAAGAAGACTGACTCTTCTTACTGACTATGCTTTGAACCAATCCTGTGACACTAGTTATAGATTCCGATGCCTCACTTCAGGTATACTATATCCCTTGGACCTTCCTATTGACGATGAGACACAGAAATCGCATCGGAATTAAATAGAAAAAGCACAATGCCGACTTAAGTACAAGAAGACTGACTCATCTTACTGTCTATGATTTGAACCATTCCTGTGACACTAGTTATAGATTCCGATGCATCCCTGCGGGTTTACTGTATCCCTTGGTCCTTCTTATTGACGATGATACACAGAAATTGCAACGGAATTAAATAGAAAAGGCACAATGCCGACTTAAGTACAAGAAGACTGACATTTCTTACTAACTATGGTTTGAACCCTTCCTGTGACACTAGTTATAGATTCCGATGCCTCACTTCAGGTTTACTGTATCCCATGGACCTTCCTATTGACGATGAGACACAGAAATCGCATCGGAATTAAATAGAAAAAGCACAATGCCGACTTAAGTACAAGGAGACTGACTCTTCCTACTCTCTATGTTTTGAACCATTCCTGTGACACTAGTTACAGATTCCGATGCTTCACTCCACGTTTACTGTATCCCTTGGACCATCTTATTGACGATGAAACACAGAAATTTCATCGGAATTAAATAGATGAGGCACAATGCCGAACGTAAGTACAAGAAGACTGACTCTTCTTCTGTCCATGTTTTGAACCGTTCCTGTGACACTAGTTGTAGATTCCGATGCTACCCTGCAGGTTTACTGTATCCCTTGGACCTTCTTATTGACGATGAAACACAGAAATTGCATCGGAATTAAAGAAAAAAGGCACAATGCCGACTTAAGTACAAGAAGACTGACTCTTCCTACTCTCTATGTTTTGAACCATTCCTGTGACACTAGTTTTTTATTCCGATGCTTCACTTGAGGTTTACTGTATCCCTCGGACCTTCTTATGGACGATGAAACACAGAAATTACATCGGAATGAAATACAAAAGGCACAATGCCGACTTAAGTACAAGAAGACTGACTCTTCCAACTCTCAATGTTTTGAATCATTCCTGTGACACTAGTTATAGATTCCGATGCTTCACTTCAGGTTTAGTGTATCCCTCTGACTTTCTTATTGACGATGAAACACAGAAATTGCATCGGAATTAAATAGAAAAATCCCAATACCGACTTAAGTACAAGAAGATTGATTCTTCCTACTGTCTATGTTTTGAACCATTCCTGTGACACTAGTCATAGATTCCGATGCCTCACTTCAGGTTTACTGTATCCCTAGGACGTTCTTATTGACGATGAAACACAGAAATATCATCGGACTTAAATACAAAAGTCACAATGCCGACTAAAGTAAAAGAAGACTGACTCATCTTACAGTCTATGTTTTGAACCATTCCTGTGACACTAGTTACAGATTCCGATGCTTCACTCCAGGTTTACTGTATCCCTTGGACCTACAAATTGACGATGAAACACAGAAAATGCATCGGAATTAAATACAAAAGGCACAATGCCGACTTAAGTACAAGAAGACTGACTCTTCTTACTGACTATGTTTTGAACCATTCCTGTGACACTAGTTATAGATTCCGATGCTTCACATCAGGTTTACTGTATCCCTCTGACCTTCTTATTGACGATAAAACACAGAAATTACATGGGAATTAAATACAAATGGCATAATGCTGACGTAAGTACAAGAAGACTGACTCTTCTTACTGTCTATGCTTTGAACCATTCCTGTGACACTAGTTACAGATTCCGATGCTTCACTCCAGGTTTACTGTATCCCTTGGACCTACATATTGACGATGAAACACAGAAAATGCATCGGAATTAAATACAAAAGGCACAATGCCGACTTAAGTACAAGTAGACTGACTCTTCTTACTGTCTATGTTTTGAACCATTCCTGTGACACTAGTTATAGATTCCAATGCTTCACTTCAGATTTACTATACACTCTGACGTTTTTATGGACGAAGAAACACAGAAATTGCGTCGGAAATAAATACATAAGGCACAATGCCGAATTAAGTACAAGAAGACTTACTCTTCTTACTGTCTACGCTTTGAACCATTCCTATGACACTAGTTATAGATTCCGATGCTTCACTCTAGTTTTACAGCATCCCTTGGACCTTCTTATTGACGATGAAACACAGAAATTGCATCGGAATAAAACAAAAAAGGCACAATGCCGACATAAGTACAAGAAGACTGACTCTTCTTACTGTCTATGATTTGAACCATTCCTGTTGCATCGGAATTAAATATAAAAGGCACAATGCCGACTTAAGTACAAGAAGACTGACTCTGCTTACTGTCTATGTTTTGAACTATTTCAGTGACACTAGGTATAGGTTTCGATGCTTCACTTCAGGTTTACTGTATCCCTTGGACCTTCTTACTGACGGTGAAACACAGAAATTACATCGGAATTAAATACAAAAGGCACAATGCCGACTTAAGTACAAGAAGACTGATTCTTCTTACCTACTGTGTTTTGAACCATTCCTGTGACACTAGTAATAAATTCTGATGCTTCAATACAGGTTTACTGTATCCCTTGGACCTACAAATTGACGATGAGACACAGAAATCGCATCGGAATTAAATAGAAAAAGCACAATGCCGACTTAAGTACAAGAAGACTGACTCATCTTACTGTCTATGATTTGAACCATTCCTGTGACACTAGTTATAGATTCCGATGCATCCCTGCGGGTTTACTGTATCCCTTGGTCCTTCTTATTGACGATGAAACACAGAAATTGCAACGGAATTAAATAGAAAAGGCACAATGCCGACTTAAGTACAAGAAGACTGACATTTCTTACTAACTATGGTTTGAACCCTTCCTGTGACACTAGTTATAGATTCCGATGCCTCACTTCAGGTTTACTGTATCCCATGGACCTTCCTATTGACGATGAGACACAGAAATCGCATCGGAATTAAATAGAAAAAGCACAATGCCGACTTAAGTACAAGGAGACTGACTCTTCCTACTCTCTATGTTTTGAACCATTCCTGTGACACTAGTTACAGATTCCGATGCTTCACTCCACGTTTACTGTATCCCTTGGACCATCTTATTGACGATGAAACACAGAAATTTCATCGGAATTAAATAGATGAGGCACAATGCCGAACGTAAGTACAAGAAGACTGACTCTTCTTCTGTCCATCTTTTGAACCGTTCCTGTGACACTAGTTGTAGATTCCGATGCTACCCTGCAGGTTTACTGTATCCCTTGGACCTTCTTATTGACGATGAAACACAGAAATTGCATCGGAATTAAAGAAAAAAGGCACAATGCCGACTTAAGTACAAGAAGACTGACTCTTCCTACTCTCTATGTTTTGAACCATTCCTGTGACACTAGTTTTTTATTCCGATGCTTCACTTGAGGTTTACTGTATCCCTCGGACCTTCTTATGGACGATGAAACACAGAAATTACATCGGAATGAAATACAAAAGGCACAATGCCGACTTAAGTACAAGAAGACTGACTCTTCCAACTCTCAATGTTTTGAATCATTCCTGTGACACTAGTTATAGATTCCGATGCTTCACTTCAGGTTTAGTGTATCCCTCTGACTTTCTTATTGACGATGAAACACAGAAATTGCATCGGAATTAAATAGAAAAAACCCAATACCGACTTAAGTACAAGAAGATTGATTCTTCCTACTGTCTATGTTTTGAACCATTCCTGTGACACTAGTCATAGATTCCGATGCTTCACTTCAGGTTTACTGTATCCCTTGGACGTTCTTATTGACGATGAAACACAGAAATATCATCGGACTTAAATACAAAAGTCACAATGCCGACTAAAGTAAAAGAAGACTGACTCATCTTACAGTCTATGTTTTGAACCATTCCTGTGACACTAGTTACAGATTCCGATGCTTCACTCCAGGTTTACTGTATCCCTTGGACCTACAAATTGACGATGAAACACAGAAAATGCATCGGAATTAAATACAAAAGGCACAATGCCGACTTAAGTACAAGAAGACTGACTCTTCTTACTGACTATGTTTTGAACCATTCCTGTGACACTAGTTATAGATTCCGATGCTTCACATCAGGTTTACTGTATCCCTCTGACCTTCTTATTGACGATAAAACACAGAAATTACATGGGAATTAAATACAAATGGCATAATGCTGACGTAAGTACAAGAAGACTGACTCTTCTTACTGTCTATGCTTTGAACCATTCCTGTGACACTAGTTACAGATTCCGATGCTTCACTCCAGGTTTACTGTATCCCTTGGACCTACATATTGACGATGAAACACAGAAAATGCATCGGAATTAAATACAAAAGGCACAATGCCGACTTAAGTACAAGTAGACTGACTCTTCTTACTGTCTATGTTTTGAACCATTCCTGTGACACTAGTTATAGATTCCAATGCTTCACTTCAGATTTACTATACACTCTGACGTTTTTATGGACGAAGAAACACAGAAATTGCGTCGGAAATAAATACATAAGGCACAATGCCGAATTAAGTACAAGAAGACTTACTCTTCTTACTGTCTACGCTTTGAACCATTCCTATGACACTAGTTATAGATTCCGATGCTTCACTCTAGTTTTACCGCATCCCTTGGACCTTCTTATTGACGATGAAACACAGAAATTGCATCGGAATAAAACAAAAAAGGCACAATGCCGACATAAGTACAAGAAGACTGACTCTTCTTACTGTCTATGATTTGAACCATTCCTGTTGCATCGGAATTAAATATAAAAGGCACAATGCCGACTTAAGTACAAGAAGACTGACTCTGCTTACTGTCTATGTTTTGAACTATTTCAGTGACACTAGGTATAGGTTTCGATGCTTCACTTCAGGTTTACTGTATCCCTTGGACCTTCTTACTGACGGTGAAACACAGAAATTACATCGGAATTAAATACAAAAGGCACAATGCCGACTTAAGTACAAGAAGACTGATTCTTCTTACCTACTGTGTTTTGAACCATTCCTGTGACACTAGTAATAAATTCTGATGCTTCAATACAGGTTTACTGTATCCCTTGGACCTTCTTATTGACGATGAAACACAGAAATTGCATCGGAATGAAATACAAAATAAACAATGCCAACTTAAGTACAAGAAGACTGACTCATCTTACTGTCTATGTTTTAAACCATTCCTGTGACACTAGTTATAGATTCCGATGCTTCACTCCAGGTTTACTGTATCCCTTGGTCCTTCATATTGACGATGAAACACAGAAATTGCATCGGAATTAAATACAAAAAGCACAATGCCGACCTAAGTACAAGAAGACTGACTCTTCTTACTGACTATGCTTTGAACCAATCCTGTGACACTAGTTATAGATTCCGATGCTTCACTTAAGTTTTACTGTATCCCTTGGACCCTCTTATTGGCGATGAAACACTGAAATTGCATCGGAATTAAATACAAAAGCACAATGCCGACTTAAGTACAAGAAGACTGACTCATCTTACTGTCTATGATTTGAACCATTCCTGTGACACTAGTTATAGATTCCGATGCTTCCCTGCAGGTTTACTGTATCCCTAGGACCTTCTTATTGACGATGAAACACAGAAATTGCAACGGGATTAAATAGAAAAGGCACAATGCCGACTTAAGTACAAGAGGACCGACATTTCTTACTAACTATGGTTTGAACCCTTCCTGTGACACTAGTTATAGATTCCGATGCCTCACTTCAGGTATACTGTATCCCTTGGACCTTCCTATTGACGATGAGACACAGAAATCGCATCGGAATTAAATAGAAAAAGCACAATGCCGACTTAAGTACAAGGAGACTGACTTTTCCTACTCTCTATGTTTTTGAACCATTCCTGTGACACTAGTTATAGATTCCGATGCTTCACTCCACGGTTACTGTATCCCTTGGACCTTCTTATTGACGATGAAACACAGAAATTGCATCGGAATGAAATACAAAAGGCACAATGCCGACTTAAGTACTAGAAGACTGGCTCTTCTTACTGACTATGCTTTGAACCTTTCCTGTGACACTAGTTATAGTTTCCGATGCTTCACTTCAGGTTCACTGTATCCCTTGGACCTTCTTATTGACGATGAAACACAGAAATTTCATCGGAATTAAATAGAACAGGCACAATGCCGACTTAAGTACAAGAAGACTGACTCTTCACACTGTCTATGTTTTGAACCATTCCTGTGACACTAGTTGTAGATTCCGATGCTTCACTTAAGGTTTACTGTATCCCTCTGCTCTTCTTATTGGCGTTGAAACACAGAAATTTCATCGGAATTAAATACAAAAGGCACAATGCCGACTTAACTACAAGAAGACTGACTCTTCTTCTGTCCATGTTTTGAACCATTCCTGTGACACTAGTTATAGATTCCGATGCTACCCTGCAGGTTTACTGTATCCCTTGGACCTTCTTTTTGACGATGAAACACAGAAATTGCATCGGAATTAAATAAAAAAGGCACAATGCCGACTTATGTACAAGAAGACTGACTCTTCTTACTGCCTATGATTTTAACCATTCCTGTGACACTAGTTATAGATTCCGATGCTTCACATCAGGTTTACTGTATCCCTTGGACCTTCTTATTAACGATAAAACACAGGAATTACATGGGAATTAAATACAAATGGCATAATGCTGACTTAAGTACAAGAAGACCGACTCTTCTTACTGTCTATCTTTGAACCATTCCTGTGACACTAGTTATAGATTCCGATGCTTCACTTCATATTTACTGTACCCTCTGACGTTCTTATAGACGATGAAACACAGAAATTGCGTCGGAATAAATTAAAAAAGGCACAATGCCGACATAAGTACAAGAAGACTGACTCTTCTTACTGTCTATGTTTTGAACCATTCCTGTTGCATCGGAATTAAATACAAAAGGCACAATGCCGACTTAAGTACAAGAAGACTGACTCTGCTTACTTCTATATTTTGAACTATTTCTGTGATACTAGGTATAGGTTTCGATGCTTCACTTCAGGTTTACTGTATCCCTTGGACCTTCTTATTGACGGTGAAACACAGAAATTGCATCGGAATTAAATACAAAAGGCACAATGCCGACTTAAGTACAAGAAGACTGATTCTTCTTACCTACTGTGTTTTGAACCATTCCTGTGACACTAGTAATAAATTCTGATGCTTCACTACAGGTTTACTGTATCCCTTGGACCTTCTTATTGACGATGAAACACAGAAATTGCATTGGAATTAAATACAAAAGGAACAAGGCCGACTTCAGTACAGGAAGACTGACTCTTCTTACTGACTATGTTTTGAACCATTCCTGTGACACTAGTTATAGATTCCGATGCTTCACTTAAGTTTTACTGTATCCCTCTGGTCTTCTTATTCACGATAAAACACAGAAAAGGCACAATGCCGACTTAAGTGCAAGAAGACTGACTCTTCTTACTGTCTATGTTTTGAACCATATCTGTGATACTAGTTATAGATTTCGATGCTTCACTTCAGGTTTACTGTATCCCTTGGACCTTCTTATTGACGATAAAACACAGAAATTGCATCGGAATTAAATACAATAGGCACAATGCCGACTTAGGTACAAGAAGACTGACACTTCTTACTGACTATGTTTTGAACCATTCCTGTGACACTAGTTATAGATTCTGATGCTTCACTTCAGGTTCACTGTATCCCTTGGACCTTCTTATTGGGATAAAACACTCAAATTGCATCGGAATTAAATACAAAAGGAACAATGCCGACTTAAGTACAAGAAGACTGACTCATCTTACTGTCTATGATTTGAACCATTCCTGTGACACTAGTTATAGATTCCGATGCATCCCTGCGGGTTTACTGTATCCCTTGGACCTTCTTATTGACGATGAAACACAGAAATTGCAACGGAATTAAATAGAAAAGGCACAATGCCGACTTAAGTACAAGAAGACTGACATTTCTTACTAACTATGGTTTGAACCCTTCCTGTGACACTAGTTATAGATTCCGATGCCTCACTTCAGGTTTACTGTATCCCATGGACCTTCCTATTGACGATGAAACACAGAAATCGCATCGGAATTAAATAGAAAAAGCACAATGCCGACTTAAGTACAAGGAGACTGAGTCTTCCTACTCTCTATGTTTTGAACCATTCCTGTGACACTAGTTACAGATTCCGATGCTTCACTCCACGTTTACTGTATCCCTTGGACCATCTTATTGACGATGAAACACAGAAATTTCATCGGAATTAAATAGATGAGGCACAATGCCGACGTAAGTACAAGAAGACTGACTCTTCTTCTGTCCATGTTTTGAACCGTTCCTGTGACACTAGTTGTAGATTCCGATGCTACCCTGCAGGTTTACTGTATCCCTTGGACCTTCTTATTGACGATGAAACACAGAAATTGCATCGGAATTAAATAAAAAAGGCACAATGCCGACTTAAGTACAAGAAGACTGACTCTTCCAACTCTCAATGTTTTGAATCATTCCTGTGACACTAGTTATAGATTCCGATGCTTCACTTCAGGTTTAGTGTATCCCTCTGACTTTCTTATTAACGATGAAACACAGAAATTGCATCGGAATTAAATAGAAAAGGCCCAATACCGGCTTAAGTACAAGAAGATTGATTCTTCCTACTGTCTATGTTTTGAACCATTCCTGTGACACTAGTCATAGATTCCGATGCCTCACTTCAGGTTTACTGTATCCCTTGGACGTTCTTATTGACGATGAAACACAGAAATTGCATCGGAATTAAATACAAAAGTCACAATGCCGACTAAAGTAAAAGAAGACTGACTCATCTAACAGTCTATGCTTTGAACCATTCTTACGACACTAGTCATAGATTCCGATGCTTCACTCCAGGTTTACTGTATCCCTTGGACCTTCATATTGACGATGAAACACAGAAATTGCATCGGAATTAAATAAAAAAGGCACAATGCCGGCGTAAGTACAAGAAGACTGACTCTTCGTACTGTCTATGTTTTGAACCATTCCTGTGACACTAGTTACAGATTCCGATGCTTCACTCCAGGTTTACTGTATCCCTTGGACCTACATATTGACGATGAAACACAGAAAAAGCATCGGAATTAAATACAAAAGGCACAATGCCGACTTAAGTACAAGAAGACTGACTCTTCTTACTGACTATGTTTTGAACCATTCCTGTGACACTAGTTATAGATTCCGATGCTTCACATCAGGTTTACTGTATCCCTCTGACCTTCTTATTGACGATAAAACACAGAAATTACATGGGAATTAAATACAAATGGCATAATGCCGACGTAAGTACAAGAAGACTGACTCTTCTTACTGTCTATGATTTGAACCAATCCTGTGACACTAGTTACAGATTCCGATGCTTCACTCCAGGTTTACTGTATCCCTTGGACCTACATATTGACGATGAAACACAGAAAATGTATCGGAATTAAATACAAAAGGCACAATGCCGACTTAAGTACAAGAAGACTGACTCTTCTTACTGTCTATTTTTTGAACCATTCCTGTGATACTAGTTATAGATTCCGATGCTTCACTTCAGATTTACTGTACCCTCTGACGTTTTTATTGACGAAGAAACACAGAAATTGAGTCGGAAATAAATACATAAGGCACAATGCCGAATTAAGTACAAGAAGACTTACTCTTCTTACTGTCTACGCTTTGAACCATTCCTGTGACACTAGTTATAGATTCCGATGCTTCACTCTAGTTTTACAGTATCCCTTGGACCTTCTTATTGACGATGAAACACAGAAATTTCATCAGAATAAAACAAAAAAGGCACAATGCCGACATAAGTACAAGAAGACTGACTCTTCTTACTGTCTATGATTTGAACCATTCCTGTTGCATCGGAAATAAATACAAAAGGCACAATGCCGACTTCAGTACAAGAAGACTGACTCTGCTTACTGTCTATGTTGTGAACTATTTCAGTGACACTAGGTATAGGCTTCGATGCTTCACTTCAGGTTTACTGTATCCCTTGGAACTTCTTATTGACGGTGAAACACAGAAATTACATCGGAATTAAATACAAAAGGCACAATGCCGACTTAAGTACAAGAAGACTGATTCTTCTTACCTACTGTGTTTTGAACCATTCCTGTGACACTAGTAATAAATTCTGATGCTTCAATACAGGTTTACTGTATCCCTTGGACCTTCTTATTGACGATGAAACACAGAAATTGCATCGGAATGAAATACAAAATAAACAATGCCGACTTAAGTACAAGAAGACTGACTCATCTTACTGTCTATGTTTTAAACCATTCCTGTGACACTAGTTATAGATTCCGATGCTTCACTCAAAGTTTACTTTATCCCTTGGTCCTTCATATTGCCGATGAAACACAGAAATTGCATCGGAATTAAATACAAAAAGCACAATGCCGACCTAAGTACAAGAAGACTGACTCTTCTTACTGACTATGCCTTGAACCAATCCTGTGACACTAGTTATAGATTCCGATGCCTCACTTCAGGTTTACTGTATCCCTTGGACCTTCCTATTGACGATGAGACACAGAAATTGCATCGGAATTAAATACAAAAGGCACAATGCCGACTTAAGTACTAGAAGACTGGCTCTTCTTACTGACTATGCTTTGAACCATTCCTGTGACACTAGTTATAGTTTCCGATGCTTCACTTCAGGTTCACTGTATCCCTTGGACCTTCTTATTGACGATGAAACACAGAAATTTCATCGGAATTAAATAGAAGGGACACAATGCCGACTTAAGTACAAGAAGACTGACTCTTCACACTGTCTATGTTTTGAACCATTCTTGTGACACTAGTTGTAGATTCCGATGCTTCACTTTAGGTTTACTGTATCCCTCTGCCCTTCTTATTGGCGTTGAAACAAGGAAATTGCATCGGAATTAAATACAAAGGGCACAATGCCGACTTAAGTACAAGAAGACTGACTCTTCCTACTCTCTATGCTTTGAACCTTTCCTGTGACACTAGTTTTTTTTTCCGATGCTTCACTTGAGATTTAATGTATCCCTCGAACCTTAATATGGACGATGAAACACAGAAATTGCATCGGAATGAAATACAAAAGGCACAATGCCGACTTAAGTACAAGAAGACTGACTCTTCCAACTCTCAATGTTTTGAACCATTCCTGTGACACTAGTTATAGATTCCGATGCTTTACTTTAGGTTTACTGTATCCCTCTGACTTTCTTATTGACGATGAAACACAGAAATTGCATCGGAATTAAATAGAACAGGGCCAATACCGACTTAAGTACAAGAAGATAGACTCTTTTTACTGTCTATGTTTTGAACCATTCCTGTGACACTAGTCATAGATTCCGATGCTTCACTTCAGGTTTACTGCATCCCTTGGACGTTCTTATTGACGATGAAACACAGAAATTGCATCGGAATTAAATACAAATGTCACAATGCCGACTAAAGTAAAAGACGACTGACTCATCTATCTGTCTATGTTTTGAACCATTCCTACGACACTAGTTATAGATTCCGATGCTTCACTCCAGGTTTACTGTATCCCTTGGACCTTCATATTGACGATGAAACACAGAAATTGCATCGGAATTAAATAAAAAAGGCACGATGCCGACTTAAGTACAAGAAGACTGACTCTTCTTACTGTCTATGTTTTGAACCATTCCTGTGACACTAGTTACAGATTCCGATGCTTCACTCCAGGTTTACTGTATCCCTTGGACCTTCTTATTGACGATGAAACACAGAAATTGCATCGGAATTAAATACAAAAGGCACAATGCCAAATTAAGTACAAGAAGTCTGGCTCTTCTTACTGACTATGCTTTGAACCATTCCTGTGACACCAGTTATCGATTCCGATGCTTCACTTCAGATTTATTTTATCCCTTGGACCTTCATATTGACGATGAAACACAGAAAATGCGTCGGAATTAAATACAAAAGGCTCAATGCCGAGTTAAGTACAAGAGGAATGACTCTTCTTCTGTCTATGTTTGAACCATTCCTGTGACACTAGTTATAGGTTTCGATGCTTCACTTCAGGTTTACTGTATCCCTTGGACCTTCTTATTGACGATAAAACACAGAAATTGCATCGGAATTAAATACAAAAGGCACAAGGCCGACTTAAGTACAGGAAGACTGACTCCTCTTACTATGTTTTGAACTATTCCCGTGACACTAGTTATAGATTCTGATGCTTCACTTCAGGTTTACTGTATCCCTTGGACCTTCTTATTGGCGATGAAACACAGAAATTGCATGGGAATTGAATATAAAAGGCACAATGCCGACTTAAGTACAAGAAGACTGACTCATATTCCTGTCCATGCTTTGAACCATTCCTGTGAAACTAGTTATAGATTCCGATGCTTCACTCCAGGTTTACTGTATCCCTTGGACCTTCATATTGACGATGAAACACAGATATTACATCGGAATTGAATACAAAAGGCACAATGCCGACTTAAGTACAAGAAGACTGACTCTTCTTACTGTCTATGCTTTGAACCATTCCTGTGACACTAGTTATAGATTCCGATGTTTCACTTCAGATTTATTGTATCTCTCTGACGTTCTTATTGACGATGAAACACAGAAATTGCGTCGGAATTAAATGCAAAAGGCACAATGCCGAGTTAAGTACAAGAAGACTGACTCTTCTTTCTGTCTATGTTTTGAACCATTCCTGTGTCACTAGTTATAGATTCCGATGCTTCACTCTAGGTTTACTGTATCCCTTGGACCTTCTTATTGACGGTGAACCACAGAAATTGCATCGGATTTAAATAAAAAAGGCACAATGCCGATTTAAATACAATAAGACTGACTCTTCTTACTGTCTATGCTTTGAACCACTCCTGTGTCACTAGTTATAGATTCCGATGCTTCACTCTAGGTTTACTGTATCCGTTGGACCTTCTTATTGACGATGAAACACAGAAATTGCATCGGAATTAAATAGAAAAAGCACAATGCCGACTTAAGTACAAGAAGACTGACTTTTCCTACTCTCTATGTTTTGAACCATTCCTGTGACACTAGTATTTTATTCCGATGCTTCACTTGAGGTTTACTGTATCCCTCTGACCATCTTATGGACGATGAAACACAGAAATTGCATCGGAATGAAATACAAAAGCACAATGCCGACTTAAGTACAAGAACACTGACTCTTCCAGCTCTCTATGCTTTGAACCATTCCTGTGGCACTAGTTATAGATTCCGATGCTTCATTTCAGGTTTACTGTATCCCTCTTACTTTCTCATTGACGATGAAACACAGAAATTGCATCGGTATTAAACAGAAAAGGCACAATACCGACTTAAGTACAAGGAGACTGACTCTTCCCACTATCTATGTTTTGAACCATTCTTGTGACACTAGATATAGATTCCGATGCTTCACGTCAGGTATACTGTATCCCTTGGACCTTCTTATTGACGATGGAACACAGAAATTGCATTGGAATTAAATACAAAAGGCACAATGCTGACTTAAGTACAAGAAGACTGACTCATCTTACTGTCTATGCTTTGAACCATTCCTGGGACACTAGTCATAGTTTCCGATGCTTCGCTTCAGGTTTACTGTATCCCTTGGACCTTCTTACTGACGATAAAACACAGAAATTACATAGGAAATAAATACAAAAGGCACAATGCTGACTTAAGTACAAGAAGACTGACTCTTCTTACTGTCTATGCTTTGTACCATTCCTGTGAAAATAGTTACAGATTCCGACGCTTCACTTCAGATTTACTGTATCCCTCTGACGTTCTTATTGACGATGAAACACAGAAATTGCGTCGGAATTAAATACAAAAGGCACAATGCCGAATTAAGTACAAGAAGACGGACTCTTCTTACTGTCTATGTTTTGAAACATTCCTGCGACACTAGTTATCGATTCCGATGCTTCACTCTAGGTTTAATGTATCCCTTGGACCTTCTTATTGACGATGAAACACGGAAATTGCATCGGAATTAAATAAAAACGGCACAATGCCGACCTAAGTACAAGAAGACTGATTCTTCCTACTGTCTTTGATTTGAACCATTCCTGTGACACTAGTTATAAATTACGATGCTTCACTTCAGGTTTACTGTATAACTCTGCCCTTCTTAATGACGATGAAACATAGAAATTGCATCGGAATCAAATACAAAAGGCACAATGCCGACTTAACTACAAGAAGACTGACTCTGCTTTCTGTCTATGTTTTTGAACCATTTCTTGTGATACTAGTTATAGATTCCGATGCTTCACTTGAGGTTTATTGTATCCCTTGGACCTTCTTATTGACGATGAAACACAGAAATTGCATCGGAATTAAATACAATAGGCACAATGACCACTTAAGTACAAGAAGACTGACTCTTCTTACGGACTATGTTTTGAACCATTCCTGTGACACTAGTTATAGATTCTGATGCTTCACTTCAGGTTTACTGTATCCCTTGGACCTTCTTATTAGCGATGAAACACAGAAATTGCATAGGAATTAAATACAAAAGGCACAATGCCGACTTAAGTACAAAAAGACTGACGCTTCTTACTGACTATGTTTTGAACCATTCCTGTGACACTAGTTATAGATTCCGATGCTTCACTTCAGGTTTACTGTATCCCTTAGATCTTCATATTGACGATGAGACACAGAAATCGCATCGGAATGAAATAGAAAAAGCACAATGCCGACTTAAGTACAAGAAGGCTGACTCTTCCAAGTCTCTATGTTTTGAACCATTCCTGTGACTCTAGTATTTATTCCGATGCTTCACTTTCGGTTTACTGTATCCCTCGGACCTTCTTATGGACGATGAAACACAGAAATTGCATCGGAATGAAATACAAAAGGCACAATGACGACTTCAGTACAAGAAGACTGACCCTTCCAACTCTCTATGTTTTGAACCATTCCTGTTACACTAGTTATAGTTTCAGATGCTTCACTTCAGGTTTCCTGTATCCCCCTGACTTTCTTATTGACGATGAAACACAGAAATAGAATCGAAATTAAATAGAAAAGGCACAATACCGACCTAAGTACAAGAAAACTGATTCTTCCTACTGTCTATGTTTTGAACCATTCCTGTGACACTAGTTATGGATGATGATGCTTCACTTCAGGTTTACTGTATCCCTTGGACCTTCTTATTGGCGTTGAAACACAGAAATTGCATCGAAATTAAATACAAAAGGCACAATGCCGACTTAAGTACAAGGAGACTGACTCATCTTACTATCTATGTTTTGAACCATTCCTTTGACACTAGTTATAGATTCCGATGCTTCACTCCAGGTTTACTGTATCCCTTGGACCTTTACATTGACGATGAAACACAGAAATTGCGTCGGAATTAAATACAAAAGACACAATGCCGAATTACGTACAAGAAGACTGACTCTTCTTACTGTCTATGTTTTGAACCATTCCTGCGACACTAGTTATAGACTCCGATGCTTCATTTCAGGTTTACTGTATCCCTCTGACTTTCATATTGACGATGAAACACAGAAATTGCATCGGTATTAAACAGAAAAGGCACAATACCGACTTAAGTACAAGGAGACTGACTCTTCCCACTGTCTATGTTTTGAACCATTTCTGTGACACTAGATATTGATTCCGATGCTTCACTTCAGGTTTACTGTATCCCTTGGACCTTCTTATTGACGATGGAACACAGAAATTGCATTGGAATTAAATACAAAAGGCACAATGTTGATTAAGTACAAGAAGACTGACTCATCTTACTGTCTATGCTTTGAACCATTCCTGTGACACTAGTTTTGGATTCCGATGCTTCACTCCAGGTTTACTGTATCCCTTGGACCTTCATAATGACGATGAAACACAGAAATTCCATCGGAATTAAATACAAAAGCACAATGCCGACTTAAGTACAAGAACATTGACTCTTCTTACTGACTGTGTTTTGAACCATTCCTGTGACACTAGTTATAGTTTCCGATGCTTCACTTCAGGTTTACTGTATCCCTTTGACCTTCTTACTGACGATAAAACACAGAAATTACATCGGAAATAAATCCAAAAGTCACAATGCTGACTTAAGTACAAGAAGACTGACTTTTCTTACTGTCTATGTTTTGTACCATTCCTGTGACAATAGTTACAGATTCCGATGCTTCACTTCAGATTTACTGTTTCCCTCTGACGTTCTTATTGACGATGAAACACAGAAATTGCGTCGGAATTAAATACAAAAGGCATAATGCCGAATTAAGTACAAGAAGACTGACTCTTCTTACTGTCTATGTTTTGAAACATTCCTGCGACACTAGTTATGGATTCCGATGCTTCACTCTAGGTTTACTGTATCCCTTGGAACTTCTTATTGACGATGAAACAGGGAAATTGCATCGGAATTAAATAAAAAAGGCACAATGCCGACTTAAGTACAAGAAGACTCATTCTTCCTACTGTCTTTGATTTGAACCATTCCTGTGACACTAGTTGTAAATTACGATGCTTCACTTCAGGTTTACTGTATCCCTTGGACCTTCCTATTGACGATGAGACACAGAAATTGCATCGGAATTAAAAACAAAAGCACAATGCCGACTTAACTACAAGAAGACTGACTCTGCTTTCTGTCTATGATTTGAACCATTTCTTGTGATACTAGTTATAGATTTCGATGCTTCACTCCAGGTTTACTGTTACCCTTGGACCTTCTTATTGACGATGAAACACAGAAATTGCATCGGAATTAAATACAAAAGGCACAATGACGACTTAAGTACAAGTAGACTGGCTCTTCTTACGAACTATGTTTTGAACCATTCCTGTGACACTAGTTATAGATTCTGATGCTTCACTTCAGGTTTACTGTATCCCTTGGACCTTCTTATTAGCGATGAAACACAATAATTGCTTAGGAATTAAATACAAAAGGCACAATGCCGACTTAAGTACAAGAAGACTGACTCATTTTACTGTCTATGTTTTAAACCATTAATGTGACACTAGTTATAGATTCCGATGCTTCCCTGCAGGTATACTGTATCCCTTGGCTCTTCTTTTTGACGATGAAACACAGAAATTGCACCGGAATTAAATAGAGATGGCACAATGCCGACTTAAGTCCAAAAAGACTGACGCTTCTTACCGACTATGTTTTGAACCATTCCTGTGACACTAGTTATAGATTCCGATGCTTCACTTCAGGTCTACTGTATCCCTTTGAAATTCATATTGACGATGAGACACAGAAATCGCATCGGAATGAAATAGAAAAAGCACATGGCCGACTTAAGTACAAGAAGGCTGACTCTGCCTACACTCTATGTTTTGAACCATTCCTGTGACACTAGTTATAGATTCTGATGCTTCACTCCAGGTTTACTGTAACCCTTGGACCTTCTTATTGACGATGAAACACAGAAATTGCATCGGAATTAAATACAAAAGGCACAATGACGACTTAAGTACAAGTAGACTGGCTCTTCTTACGAACTATGCTTTGAACCATTCCTGTGACACTAGTTATAGATTCCGATGTTTCACTTCAGGTTTACCGTATCCATTGGACCTTCATATTGACTATGAAACACACAAATTGCATCGGAATTAAATACAAAAGGCACAATGCCGACTTAAGTACAAGAAGACTGTGACTCTTCTCACTGACGATGTTTTGAACCATTCCTGTGACACTAGTTATAGATTCCGATGCTTCACTTCAGATTTACTGTATCCCTCTGACGTTCTTATTGACGATGAAACACAGAAATTGCGTCGGAATTAAATACAAAAGGCACAATGCCAACTTATGTACAAGAAGACTGACTCTTCTTTCTGTCTATGCTTTGAACCATTCCTGTGACACTAGTTACAGATTCCGATGCTTCACTCCAGGTTTACTGTTTCCCTTGGACCTTCTTATTGACGATGAAACACAGAAATTGCATCGGAATTAAATTCAAAAGGCACAATGCCGTCTTAAGTACAAGAAGACTGGCTCTTCTTGCTGACTATGCTTTGAACCATACCTGTGACACTAGTTACAGATTCCGATGCTTCACTTTTGGTTCACCGTATCCCTTGGACCTTCTTATTGACGATGAGACACAGAAATTGCATCGGAATTAGATAGAAAAGGCACAATGCCGACTTAAGTATAAGAAGACTGATTCTTCCTACTGTCTATGTTTTGAACCATTCCTGTGACACTAGTTATAGATTCCGATGCTTCACTTCAGGTTTACTGTATTCCTCTGCCCTTCTCATTGACGATGAAGCACAGAAATTGCATCGGAATTAAATACAAAAGGCACAATGTCGACTTAAGTACAAGAAGACTGACTCTGCTTTCTGTCTATGTTTTGAACCATTTCTGTGATACTAGTTATAGATTTCGATGCTTCTCTTCAGGTTTATTGTATCCCTTGGACCATCTTATTGACGATGAAACACAGAAATTGCATCGGAATTAAATACAAAAGGCACAATGCCCACTTAAGTACAAGAAGACTGGCTCTTCTTCATGACTATATTTTGAACCATTCCTGTGACACTAGTTACAGATTCTGATGCCTCACTCCAGGTTTACTGTATCCCTTGGACCTTCTTATAAGCTATGAAACACAGAAATTGCATAGGAATCAAATATAAAAGGCACAATGCCGATTTAAGTACAAGAAGGCTGACTCATCTTCCTGTCTATGATTTGATCCATTCCTGTGACACTAGTTATAGATTCCGATGCTTCCCTGCAGGTTTACTGTATCCCTTGGCCCTTCTTTTTAACGATGAAACACAGAAATTGCATCGGAATTAAATAGAAAAGGCACAATGCCGACTTAAGTATAAAGAGACTGACGCTTCTTACTGACAATGTTTTGAACCATTCCTGTGACACTAGTTATAGATTCCGATGCTTCACTTCAGGTTTACTGTATCCCCTAGACCTTCCTATTGACGAAGAGACACAGAAGTCGCATTGGAATGAAATAGAAAAAGAACAATGCCGACTTAAGTACAAGAAGACTGACTCCTCCAACTCTCTATGCTTTGAACCATTCCTGTGACACTAGTTTTTTATTCCGATGCTTCACTTGAGGTCTACTGTATGCCTCGGACCTTCTTATGGACGATGAAACACAGAAATTACATCGGAATGAAATACAAAAGGCACAATGCCGACTTAAGTACAAGAAGACTGAATCTTCCAACTCTCTATGTTTTGAACCATTCCTGTGACACAAGTTATAGATTCAGATGCTTCACTTCCGGTTTACTGTATCCCTCTGACTTTCTTATTGACGATGAAACACAGATATAGCATCGGAATTAAATAGAAAAGGCACAATACCGACCTATGTGCAAGAAGACAGACTCTTCCTACTGTCTATGTTTTGAACTATTCCTGTGACACTAGTTATAGATTCCGATGCTTCACTTCAGGTTTACTGTATCCCTTGGACCTTCTTATTGACGATGAAACACACAAATTGCGTCGGAATTTAATACAAAAGGCACAATTGCGACTTAAGTACATGAAGACTGACTCATCATACTGTCTATATTTTGAACCATTCCTGTGACACTAGTTGCAGATTCTGATGCTTCACTTCAGGTTTACTGTATCCCTTGGACCTTCTTATTGGCGTTGAAACACAGAAATTGCATCGAATTTAAATACAAAAGGCACAATGCCGACATAAGTACAAGAAGACTGACTCATCTTACTGTCTATGTTTTGAACCATTCCTTTGACACTAGTTATAGATTCCGATGCTTCACTCCAGGTTTACTGTATCCCTTGGACCTTCATATTGACGATGAAACACAGAAATTGCATCGGAATTAAATACAAAAGGCACAATGCCGACTTAAGTACAAGAAGACTGTGACTCTTCTTACTGACTATGATTTGAATCATTCCTGTGACACTAGTTATAGATTCCGATGCTTCACTTCACGTTTACTGAATTCCTCTGACCTTCTTATTGACGATAAAACACAGAAATTTCATCGGAATTAAATACAAATGGAACAATGCCGACTTAAGTACAAGAAGACTGACTCTTCTTACTGTCTATGTTTTGAACCATTCCTGTGACACTAGTTATAGATTCCGATGCTTCACTTCAGATTTACTGTATCCCTCTGACGTTCTTATAGACGATGAAACACAGAATTAGCGTCGGAATTAAATAAAAAAGGCACAATGCCGAATTAAGCACAAGAAGACTGACTCTTCTTACCGTCTATGCTTTGAACCATTCCTGCGACACTAGTTATAGATTCCGATGCTTCGCTCTAGGTTTACTGTATCCCTTGGACCTTCTTATTGACGATGAAACACAGAAATTGCATCGGAATTAAATAAAAATGGCACAATGCCGACTTAAGTACAAGAAGACTGACTCTTCTTACTGACTATGTTTTGAACCATTCCTGTGTCACTAGTTTTTTAATCCGATGCTTCACTTGACGTTTACTGTATCCCTCGGACCTTCTTATGGACGATGAAACACAGAAATTGCATCGGAATGAAATACAAAAGCCACAATTCCGTCTTAAGTACAAGAAGACTGAATCTTCCAAATCTCTATGTTTTGAACCATTCCTGTGACACTAGTTATAGATTCGGATGCTTCACTCCAGGTTTACTGTTTCCCTTGGACCTTCTTATTGACGATGAAACACAGAAACTGCATCGGAATTACATACAAAAGGTACAATGCAGACTTAAGTACAAGAAGAATGACTCTTGCAACTGTCTATGTTTTGAACCATTCGTGTGACACTAGTTATAGATTCCGATGCTTCACTTTAGGTTTACTGTATCCCTCTGACCTTCTTATTGACGATGAAACACAGAAATTGCATAGGAATTAAATAGAAAAGGCACAATACCGACATAACTAAAGGAAGACTGACTCTTCTTACTGACTATGTTTTGAACCATTCATGTGGCACTAGTTATTGATTCCGATTCTTAACTTGAGGATTACTGTATCCCACTGAGCTTCTTAGTGACGATGAAACACAGAAATTGCATCGGAATGAAATACAAAAAGCACAATCCCGAATTAAGTACAAGAAGACTGACTCTTCTTACTGTCTATGTTTGAACCTTTCCTGTGACACTAGTTATAGATTCCGATGATTCACTTCAGCTTTACTGTATCCCTCTGACCTTCTTATTGACGATGAAACACAGAAATTGCTTCAGAATTAAATACATAAGGCATAATGCCGAATTAAGTACAAGAAGACTGACTCTTCTTACTGTCTATGTTTTGAACCATTCCTGTGACATTAGTTATAGACTACGATGCTTCACTCCAGGTTTACTGTATCCCTTGGACCTTCTTATTGACGATGAAACACAGAAATTGCATCGGAATTAAATACAAAAGGCACAATGCCGATTTAAGTAAAAGAAGTCTGACTCTTCTTACTGTCTATGTTTTCAACCATTCCTGTGACACTAGTTGTAGATTCCGATGCATCACTCCAGGTGTACTGTATCCCTTGGACCCTCTTATTAACAATGAATCACAGAAATTGCATCGGAATTAAATACAAAAAGCACAATGCCGACTTAAGTACAAGAAGACAGACTCTTCTTACTGTCTATGTATTGAACCATGCCTGTGACACTAGTTACAGATTCCGATGCTTCACTCCAGGTTTACTGTATCCCTTGGACCTTCTTATTGACGATGAAACACGGAAATTGCATCGGAATTAAAAACAATAGGCACAATGCCGATTTAAGTACAAGAAGACAGACTCTTCCTACTGTCTATGTATTGATCCATGCCTGTGACACTAGTTATAGATTCCGATGCTTCACTTCAGGTTCACTGTATCCCTTGGACCTTCTTATTGACGATGAAACACAGAAATAGCATCGGAATTAAATACAAAAGGTACAATGACCACTTAAGTACAAGAAGACTGACTCTTCTTACGAACTATGTTTTGAACCATTCCTGTGACACTAGTTATAGATTCTGATGCTTCACTTCAGGTTTACTGTATCCCTTGGACCTTCTTATTAGCGATGAAACACAATAATTGATAAGGAATTAAATACAAAAGGCACAATGCCGACTTAAGTACAAGAAGACTGACTCATTTTACTGTCTATGATTTGAACCATTCCTGTGACACTGGTTATAGATTCCGATGCTTCCCTGCAGGTATACTGTATCCCTTGGCCCTTCGTTTTGACGATGAAACACAGAAATTGCACCGGAATTAAATAGAGATGGCACAATGCCGACTTAAGTCCAAAAAGACTGACGCTTCTTACCGACTAAGTTTTGAACCATTCCTGTGACACTAGTTATAGATTCCGATGCTTCACTTCAGGTCTACTGTATCCCTTTGACCTTCATATTGACGATGAGACACAGAAATCGCATCGGAATGAAATAGAAAAAGCACAGGGCCGACTTAAGTACAAGAAGGCTGACTCTGCCTACTCTCTATGTTTTGATCCATTCCTGTGACACTAGTTATAGATTCCGAAGCTTCACATCAGGTTTAATGTATCCCTTGGACCTTCTTATTGACGATGAAACACAGAAATAGCATCGGAATTAAATACAAAAGGCACAATGACCACGTAAGTACAAGAAGACTGACTCTTCTTACGAACTATGTTTTGAACCATTCCTGTGACACTAGTTATAGATTCTGATGCTTCACTCCAGGTTTACTGTATCCCTTGGATCTTCTTATTAGCGATGAAACACAGAAATTGCATAGGAATTAAGTACAAAAATCACAATGCCGACTTAAGTACAAGAAGACTGACTCATCTTACTGTCTATGTTTGAACCATTCCTGTGACACTAGTTATAGAATCCGATGCTTCCCTGCAGGTATACTGTATCCCTTGGCCCTTCTTTTTGACGATGAAACACAGAAATTGCACCGGGATTAAATAGAGATGGCACAATGCCGACTTAAGTACAAAAAGACTGACGCTTCTTACTGACTATGTTTTGAACCATTCCTGTGGCACTAGTTATAGATTCCGATGCTTCACTTCAGGTTTACCGTATCCATTGGACCATCATATTGACTATGAAACACACAAATTGCATCGGAATTAAAATACAAGGGCACAATTGCGACTTAAGTACAAGAAGACTGACTCTTCTTACTGTCTATGTTTTGAACCATTCCTGTGACACTAGTTATAGATTCCGATGCTTCACTTCAGATTTACAGTATCCCTCTGACGTTCTTATAGACGATGAATCACAGAATTTGCGTCGGAATTAAATAAAAAAGGCACAATGCCGATTTAAGCACAAGAAGACTGACTCTTCTTACCGTCTATGCTTTGAACCATTCCTGCGACACTAGTTATAGATCCCGATGCTTCGCTCTAGGTTTACTGTATCCCTTGGACCTTCTTATTGACGATGAAACACAGAAATTGCATCGGAATTAAATAAAAAAGGCACAATGCCGACTTAAAACAAGAAGACTGACTCTTCTTACTGACTATGTTTTGAACCATTCCTGTGTCACTAGTTTTTTAATCCGATGCTTCACTTGACGTTTACTGTATCCCTCGGACCTTCTTAT